>NC_142402.1:21932732-22140651 GCF_059441095.1 Idiotropiscis lumnitzeri
TCTTTCTCTCGCTTGAATTGTGGCATGCTCATGTGTCGCGTTTGACGTTGTACTTGTTGTTGTTGTCGCGTTTCCCGTTTCAACATGAGCACGGTTTCTCTCTCTTTCCTTCTTTGCCGCTCAAGTACTCGCAGATGAGGGATGAAGTTTTCAAGTCCAACCTGGTTTGCGCCTTCATCGTGCTCCTCTTCATCACCACCATACAAAGTCTGCTGCCCTCCGCCAGGTGAGGCACGACATCCACTTGGACCAAAATCCCCAAATCCCAAAAGAATACGGCGGTGTTGTTGTTCCACGCAATAAATGACAACTTCATTCTAGTGGGCAACATTTTGTAAACGTCGTCATCTAGTTTAGCGACTCCCCACAAAATGAAACCTGATCAAGCTGCTTGTTCTTGTCTGACCTAAACCTCGTCCGTTACATCAAATATACTCTCACTACTACTTTTGTCTCCGTGTGAAATGAAACTAGAATGTGACTTTATTCTCTCGAAAAAAAATCCAATCAAATCATTGCTTTCCTCCTCGCTGCTCGTTTGCACGCCGTGATTAAACCGAGTCAGATAGTTCACCGATTATATCAACGCGAGCTTCAAAATGCAACGTACTCGCTTTATCAACGCTACAGGACTTCTGATCTAGTTTCTCAGCCAAGTAGTTGACTCTCAAAACCTACTCACACCTCAGATCTTGCGACTAATCTCACGACAACAAACCGAGTCCACCAGTTTTCTCGCGGAGCTGTTATTTTACCCACGACTTTACTCGCCATGTCGCTAAAAACCTAGCGCCGAGTTTCCTCGCCATCAGGCCGAGTTACTAGTTGACTTGTTACTGCGGACGACGACCTTAAAAAAAGTCTTTTCGGCCGCAGGATGGTGCCGATGGCGGCGCAGTTGTCGGTCCTGATCCTGCTGCACTCGTGTCTGGTGCTGGCGACCACGGCGGAGGACTACAAGTGTTTGCCGCTGCTCCTGCGCCAGGCGTGCTGCTGGATCAACGAGACGTACGCCGCGCGCAACGTGGTCATCTTCCTCTCCATCCTCATCAACTTCCTGGCCGCCATGATCAACATGGTGAGTGGCCGCCCACGCTTGGCGCCCGCCCGCCCGCTCATAGCTGACGCTTGTCCGATTGCCGTACGGCAGCTGTGGTGCGACTTGCACGATTCGGCCGCCTCCAGGAACGACACATTGCGCCGCTCCGACGCCGTCGCTGACATCTGCTTCTACCCGGAGGTACGCGCGCCGTGGCTCCGTCACGCCGTCGTGTCAGGACATCCCGATCCACGACTCGATCGCTCTCTGACCTTTGACCCTGTCGTAACGTGACTCCGTCATGCCACCGTTTTTGTGATTCCGTCACAAGTCTCCATGTCCTACCTTCCGTCACGCCATCATGCAGCGATTCGGACTTCCTGTCTAGACCCGATGACACTCGGGACTCAATCTCAATTCTCGCCATCACGCCATGACCGCGTGATGCGATGACGTCATTGCATCACGACTCCCTCGTAACTCCAATTTCATCCCGCCCTCACAATGGTCTCATCACATTTTGAGCTGCTCATTATTAGGCAAGCGAGGACGCCGTGGTGTTGATTGAGGGCTCACAATGTGGCAAGCGGCGGCTTGTTTTTTTTTTGTTGTTGTTGTTTTTTTCTGTCCGAAAGCCGTCCGACCAGCGACGGGCCGATCGTCTCTTGTTACTTGTTGCGCTTTTTGTGTGTGCGTGTGCAGTACTTTGTGTTCACGGGCGTGCTGGCCATGGTGACGTGCGCCGTCTTCCTGCGCCTCAACTCGCTACTCAAGTTAGCCGTGCTGCTGCTGATGGTGGCCGTCTACTCGCTGCTCACCGAAGCCTTCTACGCGGCGCTCTTCGTGCGTTACGACGTCGCCCACCGAAACGCAGAGTGAGCGCACACGCGATCCGCCGATTGCCGTGGGCGCTTTCCGTACATGCTCCACTTCAAATTTCAATCCATTTTTTTTTCTTTTCTTGAATTTGTATTTTTTTTCCTTCACAATAATCGTGTTTTTATTTTTTTTTTAATGACAAAAGTGGTCATTTCAACATTAAAAGTTGTTGTCTTCTGGATGTCGAAATGATGTCAGAGGCCAACTTGCTTCTTTAGAATTGAATTTTTTCTTAGTTTTTTTCTCCCAAAACTTTTTCATTTGAATCATTTGATCCCTTTTTGTTTGTTACTTTTTTCCTGTTTTGGTGCAGTGCCGTTGTCAACGAGCTTCTTTGCGTTTGCAGCCGTGTTCTTAGTGGATGGATGTGTGCGCATCCAACTTTCAACTCGGGAAGCGCCCCACAGCAAAAAAAACAAAAAACAAATGAGTGAGTGAAAATATGTCAGCTGGCGAGGTGTCTTTTTTTTTTTTTTTTTTTTTTTTGCGGCGCGCCTGACGAGTGTCAAACGCTTTCTTGCTGCTAACGCGTTGGCTGACCTTTACCTTGACAACCGCTCAGTGCTGCTTCCGGTTTCCGTGGCAACGCTCCGCTCTGCTTGACCCGCTCCCGGGAAGATGACAATGTGGATGCTGACGCTTTCAGGAACTTCCTGGGCACCAAGGAGACGTCGCTGCTCCTCATGGCCATGTTCCTCCTCGCCGTCTTCTACCACGGACAGCAGGTTCGAAACACACACGCTGTGACGTTACTTGAGTTTGCGGGAACATTTTTTTCTACCGTTTTACAGCAACCGAGATGACGTCACGTGCGATTGTTCATCGCTCGTCGTCAAGTAATGGCATCGTTTCGAGGCGAAAACGAGAGCGTTTCTCGGAGTCCGCGTCACGAGTCGTGTTTTGTGTGCGCCGGCATCGCCGCCGACCTTTCGTGACCCCACCGAAGCCCAAAAGCCGCAGACGACTTTGGGACACGCACAAAACAAGATTGGATTTTTATTTCACGTGAACTCGTTTCTGAATTGAGTGATTTTGACGAAAGTAAAAAAGCAAAGAAATTTGGGGTTCACCTCCCGTTTGAAGAAAATTCCTCAAGCGCTAAAGTGTCAGTCGACACGGACGGCCTGAGCTTTTTTGTCCCGTCGGCCCGAAACTAAAGCCGGCGTGCCGTTTGTGTGTTTGCCGTGCAGCTGGAGTACACGGCGCGATTGGACTTCCTGTGGCGCGTTCAGGCCAAAGAGGAAATCAACGAGATGAAGGAGCTGCGAGAGCACAACGAGAACATGCTGAGGAACATCCTGCCCAGCCACGTGGCCCGACACTTCCTGGAGAAGGACCGCGACAACGAGGTCGGCCGCCGCTCGCTCGCTTGCAAATGCGTTCATACTGGCGACCGGTCCATTCCGCGACCAATCCGTTGTGCTGTGCTCGTTTGGCGGGCTGCACCTGAAATGACCTGGCGACCAGTCAACATTCTTACCGACAGACAAACGGTGAAGAAAGAAAGAGACGGCGAGAAACAGAAAGAGGCTGAGAGAGAGGGACAAATATTAGAAAGAAAGAGGAAGAAATAGAAATGGGCGAAACGAGAGAGGTCGCGTCCCAAATGCAAAGTGTGGCTCGTGTCTCGGCAATGACGTGAGCGTGGCGACGGCGACTTGTGGCGAGCGATGATGCGGCGAGCATATTTCGCCACGACGCCCTTCGTCAGGCGCTCGTTTGTCTTGAGAGCCCATTTGTGACTGGTCGCTCCTTCACCTTTGCCACAAAAAGGTGAAGCGCCACCAAACATTTGGACGTGTTCGAAAGGAGCTCCCTGGTGACAACGGCAGAGGGCTGAGGATGGAGCCCAGGGGGGACTCCAGACCCAAGGACGTTGTTGTCCACTGGCGGGTCGCATTTGGCCAACTTTGGGCGAGAGACGGGGGATGCCCTGGACTGGTCGCCTGCCCGTGTCCTGACAAAGATTCAAACAACGGGGCGGTCGCCCGTTGCAATGCGGGCGAACGTTCCGCTTCCGCTGGCGAGACTGAGATTGTAACGGGCCCGCGTTGTTTGCGCCCACGCAGGAATTGTACTCGCAGTCGTACGACTCGGTGGGCGTGATGTTTGCGTCCATTCCGGGATTCGCCGACTTCTACTCGCAGACGGAGATGAACAACCAGGGAGTCGAGTGTCTGCGGCTGCTCAACGAGATCATCGCCGACTTTGACGAGGTGGACCGTGTCGCCTTCTCTTCGCTTGTCGCCGTGCGTGTCACGGAATTGTGTGTGTGTGTTTGCGCAGTTACTGGGAGAGGAACGTTTCCAGGACATCGAGAAGATCAAAACCATCGGAAGCACGTACATGGCCGTGTCGGGTCTGTCTCCCGAGAAGCAGGTGAGCGTCGTTTGGCGTTTAGGCTGCGTTTGCCGTCGACTGTGCTCAGCTGACGCTTGTCGCGCTGCCGCGTCGACAGCAGTGCGAAGACAAATGGGGCCACTTGTGCGCGCTGGCCGACTTCGCCATCGCTCTCAACGAAAGCATCCGAGAAATCAACAAGCACTCCTTCAACAACTTTGAACTCCGAATAGGTACGCCACATTTGGCTGCATGCGTGCAACTTTGTTTGTCGCGACGCGCCACGTCGCATCTTTTTGCTGAAGTTCTCACCAAGTGTCTCGCTCTTTCTCTTCGGTCGCGCGTCTTCAACGTGTCGTTTCTTTTTTTTTTTTTTTACCCAAATAAATTCGGCCCATATCCTTGATTGGGGTCGGGGGGTGGGGCATTATGTATTTGACATGAAACATTTTCACATTGTCGAGATGTTTACCAGTACCAAAGAGTTGGAAGTAAAAAAAAAAATGTCAAAAAGCCTTGCAAATTTCAATGCGAGCATTTTGGTTCCTCGATTGCCGGCGCCGCCATATTGGCAGTGACCGCCAACAAAACGCGTCATTTCGGTTTCGAGAGCTCGTTTGACGTCGCGCGTCTTTTCTCTCCCCGCTCGGCGGCCAGGCATGGCCCAGGGCTCGGTGGTGGCGGGCGTCATCGGCGCCAAGAAGCCGCAGTACGACATCTGGGGCAAGACGGTGAACCTGGCCAGCCGCATGGACAGCACGGGCGTGAGCGGCAAGATCCAAGTTCCCGAGGAGACGTCGGCCGTCCTCGGGGAGCGCGGCTTCGCCTTCGAGTACCGCGGCGAGATCTACGTCAAAGGCATCAGCGAGCAGGAGGGCAAAATCCGCACGCACTTCCTGTCGGGCCGCGTGCTGCCCAACCCGCTCATCATGCAGCCGCGCAAGATGACGGGTCAGTACTCGCTGGCCGCCGTGGTGCTGGGACTGGTCCAGTCGCTCAACCGCCAGAAGCAGAAGCAGATCCTCAACGACAACAACAACTCGGCCATCATGAAGGCGCACCACCATCACCACTACAACCGCCGGACGCTGCTGGCCAACGACGGGGGCGCCGCGCTCCACGCCGAAGCCCCCGACAAGACCGACGCGTCCTGAGATGGGGGCGGAGCCCTGCGCAAAAACATGGCGGCGGACGAAAAGCGGGCCAAATGTTCGCAACTGCAAAACTTTCCCTGGGAATTTCGAGGAACGCTCGCAACGTTGGGCGGCGCCGTGCGCTGGCGGGTCGCACGGTTTGGTGGTCAGCAGTTCAAATCTGAGCCTCGCAATTTTGCCCTTCTGAAAAGATCACGAGAAAGCTGGATGTTCCCATTCTGGCCGCCGCCTTTTTTGTTTTTGTTTTTTTTTGAGCATCTAATCGGAATTGCAAAGGTTCAAAGACGCGTCTGGTCGTTGCCTATCATCATTTTCACTTTTTTTTTTTTTTTTTGACAAGGTGCAGGTTTCAATTCAGGTTTCAGATTATTTTTCTATTTTTTTTTCCCCCCTCATCAACCCAAAAGGTGAAAGTTCACAGACGAGTTTTGGCCCTTCTGGGCAAAGTTAGCATGTTTGCCAAAGTGGCGTCCTCGCACATTCCGAACCCACGTTAGCATGTTAGCGACCGTAAATTGTGCGGCGCAACGAATGTGGCTGTGATTGTTGAGTACATTTCGGTTTTATTCCCAAGGAAAGTTTACAAGTTTGAAAATTCCCGTCATTATGCAACCCTAGCGGAACTGGACCCAGAACCGGACCCATGTGACGCGCCGGACCCTCACGAATGTTGTCCGTACAACGCGAAGGACGGTACCCGCTTGTCGTGTGTTCAACTGTCGTTTTTTTCTTTTTTTTTCTGGACCATCCTGACGACATTCTTGTCGTTTGTCACGTCCTCTTCTCTTGTGACCTTTAACCCCTTCGAACTTCGCCGCTGTCCATCTTTCTTTTTTCTATTTCTTTTATATGCGAGCGCTCAATAAAAGTGTTTAATTTTTCATAACGCTGCCTTCTGCTGTCTTGTGCCCAGAATGCCGTCGGGTTCCTCACCTTCACTGAAGGAAAAGAGGAAAGCTGAAAAAAGGGAGAAGGAGGATGGGAAAGAAAAACAAGGAAGGATTGATGGGAAGAAGGCTGGAAGGAATGAAAACAATGGAAGGAGGAATGCGATGACCGAAGGAGAAAGAAAGGACGGAGGAAATAACAGAAGGATGAAAAGGAAAGGACAGACAGAAGGAAAGACACAATGTAGAAAGGAAGGATGGACGTGTGGAAGAAAGGAAAAGTGCGGAATAAGGAAAGATGATAAATGTTGGGAGGAAGAACGGACAAGGAACGAAGAAAAGGAAGCAAGGGCAGAAAAAGAGAGGATGGAAAGAAGGAAAAAGGCAAATTGGGAGGAGAGAAGAAAAAGGAAAATAGGAGAGGGCAAAAGTTACGAGGTCAAAGTTGACGCTGAAATTTGCGCGTTCACGTGAACGTTCTCGCGTTGTCAACGTGTGGCTCGAGTCCAGTCACGTGACTCGAACCTCTCACTTGCGTTTCGTATCCCACCGTTGCCATGGCGACACGCCAGGTTTGCGCAGTTTCTGTGAGCTTCCACTTGAGGGCAGTAGACGACCGTCGCTCACTTGCTGCCGCAGATGACGACGATTGACAATCAAACCATGAACTTAGAAAGAAAAAAAAAGTGTGACGCCACAAGATTGTCCAAAAATGCACTACAATTCATATTTTTTTTTTGATAAATCATTTTCAAAGCACATTGAACATAAAGTAACATTTATATGAAACTAACGCCCCAGACTGGTCAGGAGCCGATAAACGCCTTTTTTTCCGCTTGAGATTTTATTTTTTCCAAAAGCCGACTCCCATGCGAGACTTCAAAATTTGGCAGGCTGCCACTTTGCCGCCGGTGACGTCAGCAAGCAATTTACACAATGAACTGGTCGCGGGTCAATAATTGGGCACAATTGGACAAACATTTGCTGCCTGCTCGCCAGCGACAATCACGACTTCTTTTTTTTTTCCCGGAACTGTCTCCAAATCCCAATCGAGTGATTTTTTTTTAAAAACGGCCGAGCGACGGACTTGATTCCCAGCACCAGCACAGCCTTTGACATGAAAGAGGTGGAGAAGGCAGTTGCCATGACGACCGTCTGTGCGCGCGCGCATCCGTGCGTGTTTAATGTGAGACGGACGACGACTACCGTGCGCGTGCGATGTGAAGCGTTCGGTCGGGAGCGCGTGTTGGTTGACACTTTGCGTGACGGCTGCTGAAGTGCGGCGGTCGCCATGGCAACCGCCTCCTTTCACGCCACCTGCTCACGTGAGGAGCGGCCAGCAGGTGGCGCCACTCAGTCGTTTCCGCCTCCTACTCTAGAAAAACGCTGAAAGCTCAAGAAAGGCGGGGTGAGGGGAAGAATGGATTGAAGGAAAGGAAGGAGAGAGGGACGAAAGGAAGGAAGGCTGGACAAAAGGGACGCATGGATGGATGGAGGGAAGGGCCGACTGAAGGAAGAAAAAAGAGTGAAGGAAGGAAGGAAGGATAAGCGAAAAAAGGAAGGCAGGATGGGAGTGACAGAAAGGAATACAGAAGCAAGAATGGGAAGATTGAATGAAGGCAGGAAGGAAACGGGGAGTACGGAAGGAAGGATGCATGTAAAGGAAGATGAGAATTACAGACGGATGGACGAAAAAAAGATTTAAAGGAGCAAAGTTAGAAGTAAGGAAGAAGGAAGTTCAAACAGAATGAAGGCTGTCTGAAGCAAAGTTGGACTTCATTTTCTAAATGTAAGATTTTTTAGTTTAATTCTGAATCTGCAATAGGTGGATTATTCATTTATTTATTCTGGATATGTCATAGCTCTAAATGACATCTAAAATCGGTCTTTTAGTAGTGAGACTTCCCAACGAAAAAATTAATTTCCCGTTAGCGGAACTTGAAGCGATCGTGCACGTTAGCTTAGCACAACTCAGGAGTCTCTCTCGACCGCCGTTTCCACGTTACTTTGTTTTGGCAGTTTCTAGAGCTTTTTATTAATTTTTTTTTTTTTTTGCAGGTTAATCGCAAGGGTTTGAATAGACAACACAAATAAGATTAATATAGTGAATGGTAAACAAACAATTGTTTTTCTTTTTTATATGATCAAATCTTGTATTTACATTGTTGTGCAGACCTCAAAAGTCAAAATAAAACTTGTGAAAACAGAGAGCATGACATTACTGATCTCATTAATAGTTGATTCCGACTCCACAAGGAATTGAGACGAAACTCGTTGCTACAAACTAGCTGGTGGGGCGTAAATGGCGAGTTCAACGAGCTTTGACTTCGGACTTGGGCATTGCTTGGTTTTTAAAGCCCATGCGCACAGCCCAGCAGAGCTTTTTGGGATCGTCTCGACGGTTGATACTCAGTTTTGCAATTCAATGTGTTTTAATGCGGTGCAAATTGCAATATATATATATATATATATATATATATATATATATATATATATATATATATATATCGAGGTCAAGAAAAGAAAAGCATCTCAATTAAGAATGTTGGCCACCGTTGACAAGCTTTCACCACAACTGTCTCATCACTCACACAATTTATCAGCTCAAAAAATAAGTTAGTTTGAATTAGTATGATTGCGTGCATCGAACTGGCTTCAAGAACTGCAGACATTTCCCGAGCAATTTGTCAACTCAGTGCTTGAAAAAAAAGCTTCGTTTGCCCAAGGCCACCCAAACGTCACCGAAGGAAATGAAACGGAGTCAATGGAGCTGCTTATCGAACCGGCCGCCTTTGCTGACAACCAATCACGGGGCAGGAGTTGCATCGGCTGATTTCTACTTCCTGTCCGAAGCAACGTGCGTGCGTGCGTGCGTGCGTGCTCATTGACTTCCCCCAAGAGACGCGCGTCCTATATTTTCATTTTCATTTCCAACGTCAGCCGTCAAAGCTGCCATCGCAGCGCCAGCCGCTTGCAGACTGTTGCTAGGCAACAAGCCCCGCAGCACCAGCACCCACAGCAGCTCGCTCGCACGCCGCTTGACGAGGACAAAAGCGACCAATCGGTGGAAATTGTCAATCAGGGATGCTGGCGTGCGGCTTCGTTGAGGAAGAAGTCAAGCCAAGGAAGGAAGGAAGGAAGTAAGGAAGGCCAAATGGACGGGACAGGGAATGTGCTGATGAAGGAAGACGCTTCCTCATGTGCGTGCATGCGCACACATGTGCCCCCCCATGTTTTCCCTCCCGCCCCCAACATGCGAGCTCCGCTTGGGCTCCTCCTCTTCTTTCCTTCCTTCCTTCCCGTCTGCATCTGTTGCTAGGCAAGAGTGTCGTCCGAGTAACCAATGATGATGATGCAGGAAGCTGGCGGGCCAATCGTGCGCTTCGTTTACTGGTTGTTGGTATCAATGTTCCCGCCCCCTTTGTCACTAGACTGACTCAACTGATAAAAAACGCCAACGCAGTTTTGGATTGGAAAGAAAGAAAGAAGGAAGGAAGGTAAGGACAAAAATGAAAGGTTACAATTCGTAAGTGAGTGGCGCTAAACATGCTAACAACGCAAGCTGGACTAAAAATGCAACAACGAATGTGCTAACAATGCTGTCAGAACTAAAAATGCTATGAGTGCTAACAACGCTCGTGGTGCTAGCTAAGCAATCATTTCTAAAAATTCTAGCGATGCTAACAATGCTACCAGCACTTTCAATGCTAGACAACATTATGGAGGCAAACCTAACGATGCTAACACTGCGTGCAACGCTAGCAACACTAAGCGCGTTCACAATGCCAGCGTCACTAACGGAATCATTGTGAATGACGCTGCGACGCAAAAATGTTGGAAACGCTGTCGGCATCCTCTGTGAATGGATGAGCTGCGTTGTCACGGAAACCACAGAACAACCAGAAGTCAATTGAGTACTTTTCTTTATTACGACTGTTGCACCATTTCAACAAGTAAACATACAACTTTGAAACTTCAATTTCTTGGTCTTCTTAATTTTTTTTTGGAGGACCTGGAGCGAGCGCCACCAGCTGGGATGAAGACACACAGTTGCCATGGGAACGCTTTTCGCCACCGGATCCAAAAGACGGACGGGACCGTCACGCACATGCAAAGGAAAGCCGCAACACGCGATGACTCGTACGTCATGACTGCACATATGTGTCGACATGCGGTCGAAAGTTTGAGGACACTTTTTCATTCAAAGTTCCCTCAAACATTCAACTGCACACGCGTCCACACGCGTGCACACGAGCTGCACATGCGTGTACACGCGGGACTTGGATGAGGAGGAGGATTTGCATCAGGATGGTCACCATAGAAGAGAAGTTGTGGGGTTTTTTTTCTCTCTTTTTAATTTGACATCCAAAATGTTGAGACATCCCAGTTCTCTTCTTTGGTGACCAGAACCAGATCTGAACTAATTGAGAACCAGATTAGTCCCTTGGAGACCAGTGTTAAAACTAGAACCAAAAAACTGTAGTACCAGGACAAGACCAATACTGAACCAGATCTCTTCCACACTCGAGCCTGACCAGAACTAGATCCAAACGAGTAAGAAATCAGTACCAATTTGGAACCATACGTATTCACACAAGGACCAGTCAAGAACCAGCCTAAAACCAGATCAGCACCAGAGTCCAACTTGTCCAGAACCAGTCTCGTACCAGACAAGGACCAGACTGGAATTAGACTTGAACTTGACCAGAACCAGACTTGTACCAGATCAGAATCGATTTAGAAGAAGACCAGAACTAGAGTAGGACCTGACCAGTACCAAATTAGAACCAATCTACAGCCAGACTATTCCAAGACCAGTAGCAGACAAGAACTAGACTTGACGAATAGACTATAACTCATTTTGAAGCAGCGTATTTGCATGCAGTCCATGATTTGCCTAAAGTCAAACGGTCGTGCCAAATGACCAAATTAGAACCAGACCCGGACCAATTCAGAAGCAGACCACTTCCTACTTAGTCAAAGATTTCCGCCACACGAGAAAATGACCGGAGCTAAACTGGGATTAGACGAGACTCAGAGCAGAACTAGACGAGAGGCAAACAGTATTGGTGTTGAACAACCAATTTAGAACCACATTATGACCAGACCAGAACCACTTCAAAAGCAGACTATTTCCAAATTAGTCAAAGATCGCCATACCTTACTGGTTCCAGTTCCAAATCAGTCCCAATTTAAAACCCATCTCTTTTTAGGTCAGGACCAGAATTGAACCAGATTAAAACTAAAGATTGCGTTCCAAACCAGTGTAGAAATGTTACCATTTTTTTTTTCCGTTTTTTTTTTTTTTTTTTTTTTTAGTACAAAACCTACTGTTGACTATTTAGGAAATCTTAGATTATTTTGGAACCGTTTTAAGAAAGTTTTGTCTGAGGGGGCGTGGCCAAGGCGATCATGTGACTGCGTGAAATGACGGGCGGGCGGGCAGCTGGTGAAGTTCATCAGAACGATATTAATGGTAATCATTTTGCATGGGGGGGTTTCGGAAGTCGCTCCAGCGTGTTTGTCGGTGGTCGTTCTTGATTCTCATTATTGTCCAAGGTGGGCGTGGCTTTCCTGTGGGCGTCCACCAATCAATCTTGAGCCGTGACGCTTTGATCTTTGTTTTGATCCTTACTTGGTGCCTCGGCGGTGCCTTTGGCCGGAGCGTCGGGGGCCGCCGTCGAGTTGGGGGTCTCCTTGGGGGTCTCCTTGGGGCCCTCGTCTGCTTTGGGGTCCGCCTCAGGTTTGGGGGCCTCAGTCTTTTTGGCGTCGGCCTCATCCTTGATGGCGGGGGCGGGAGCCTCCTTTGCGGCGGGGGCGGCTGCGGTCTCCTGGGCCTTGGCGGGCTCGCCGTCTGTTTTGGGCTCCGCGTTGGCCTCTTTCTCCGGCTCCTTGGCAGCGGCGGGCGCCGCGTCGTTGGTGGCGGTCGCGGTCTCGTCTTTGATGTCCTTGGCCGTCGGGTTGTCGTCAGGAGCGGACGCCGCCTCCCCCGCCTTGGCGTCCTGCTCTTTGGTCTTGTCGTCGTTGACGTTGTAGCCCTTCTTCTTCTTGCTGAGTTTGCCTCCCATGGCGGACGGAGCTCGGGTGTCTGCGCACAAAAAGGACAAAGCAACTCCGTGATGGGTTGCTAGGAGACAAGCGTGTGATGTGGATGTTGTGACATGACAACCATGATATCAACATGTACCGTAAGACAATCACGTGTTGTAAACGTGGCCAAGATAAAGCATGTCCTTTCTCAACCGCACTTTGAGACGCTAAGTTATGCCTCAGTCACATCTGAGCCGGAGGACGGCAATGCACTTTATTTTGGAGTCAGCCAGTCCTCCATCAAGCGTCTCCAGTTGCTCCAAAATGCCGCTACTCGCTTCATGACAGGCACTCCAAAGACGGAGCACATCATTCTTACTCTGGCGTCCCTTGTACATTTTTGAGTTCTTTTGAAGATTCTATTATTTGTTTTCAAATCTTCACACGGTCTCGCCTCTCAGAGCTCCGCCGCACCCGTCCGGTGCCTCAGGACTGGAGCAGACACGATTAGCGGTACGGAGGACTAAGCGAAGACTCAGAGGGGATTGAGCCTTTTGTGTGCCGCTCCGTCTTTGGAATGCGACCCCCGTGCGTCCCATCTTTTAATACTCGTCTTTTAAAACTCATTTACAGTTTTTGTTCTTTTTACCGTTCTCATTATCAATTTATTTTCTTGTTGGTGGTTGCGTGACTTCCTTTTGTTCCCAAAAAAGTGCTTTCGAAATACAGTTGAGTTGAGTTGGGAGACGTTACACGTTACGTTTTGCAACCTGGAAGAATAAACAAACCGCCAGGACTGCAAGTTTTTTTTTTGGCCCTCTCACGCACACAACTGAATCTCTCTCTTATTTCTGCTGTAGCGTTCAAGTTGGACATTTCGTATCCGTCTAATTCCCGCTCCAGTGTTCCGTTGTGAGGTACGGGATTTCTTTCTCTTGCGCTTTTGTGTCACACGGGCTCGGTCTAATTGTTGCCCTTTCTGACGTGACAAACGGGATGCGATTTCCAAGCTTTTGAAGCCACCTTCTCAATTCAACGCTCATTTGGCCCACGTGACGCGTTTCCAAGTGTGGACGTTGCCATGCGCTCCCCGGCGGCCATTTTGTGACAGATCACGTGACTAGCGCGTGAACGACATCAAAGGACACGCAAGACGCCGCCTGCCGGCAACTTTTGTCCCTTTTTCGCGCTGGAATGTCGTCAACGCCATCGCCATGGTAACGCATCCTTGATGCTCGAAGTGGTGTCAAGAAATCTTTGTAGACATTCAAACGAATCTGTAGTAAAGGCTCAGTTTTCTCTCCAATTTAGTTCTCGTGAGATCACGTTCGCGCATTGTTCTCTCGCGTTGTTGTATGCCGTTTCCTGTTTCCGGCTGAAGTCAGGTGCAACCTCTACAGTCCGGCTTGATATTAGCCTCCTGGCAAATTAGTCCTTTTTCTCACCTCATTGTTGCTGATTTAAGTCTCGAGTTGATGACAAAAACGTAAGTACATTTGGGTGTACTCGTATTGTTGAGTTAATTAGGATTTGTATGTTCGTGAATCAGTTAGCCACATTAGCCCGCTAGCATGAGGCATCGGCCGTTCGCGGTCATTAATTTGTGATTTTAGGGGCATGGATTCCTCTCATATCGGATGATGCGTCGTCTCCGAGTGTCGCGAAGGTTGCCGCCCCCTTGCTACATTGTCCAAGGAGTGATTAATTCGCATTGCATAAGTGTCGTTCTTTCCTCATCGTCACTGAATGTTGTTATTTGTGTGGCCCCTAGATGGTGCTGTTGTACTGTTGTTTCGCTCATTCATTTGTTTACATTCATATATTTGGGACGCTCATGTTTCGACAGTGAATATATTCTGAATATTATTTACAATATTGGAAGTAGTAACTTTTCCCTTGTTTATTTCCAGACTCAACCAATCAATCAATCAGTCAATATTATTTGTGCATCAATGTCTATTTGCTTGCAAGACAAGTTCAGTAAAAGATACTAAACTTTCTGCCTGCGCTCTTACCGGCACATCATCTTGTTTACAGTTAGCCCTTAAACAAACTAGTCCTGACACCTCCCCAACAGAATCTCTTCGCAACATGGAGTCGGCATATTTTATTGGCTGCTGCTCGCCCGACCATTTCTTTCTGCTGCCCCTTCAGGTGTGCTCTCGCCTTGGCCACCAGGGGGCAGTCTTGTGTCACACAGTTCTCATGAGCCGTTTCTCAAAATAGGCCAAAGTTGTTTTGGAATGCGTGACTTGCGAAGACGTGGGAGGGAAAATGTTCCAAATTCATTTTGTGCTGCGATCAATATGGCTGATAGGACAGCAGAGGCAAAGATTCGCATTTAACTTCACTTTTTTGAATTAACAACAAATTCCGTTTCAAGGATGATACGATCACCGTCGCGTCACAAAATCAGCAAATGGTTTTGTTTTGCTTGTCCACAAAATGTACACACATATTGTAAAAAAAGATAAAAATCGGCGTACAAATATATCAAAGTGAAATCCGTCAAAGCCGGCGGGATGGAACTTGATTTGAAAGTCCACAGCCGTTGAAAAAAAGTTTTTATCAAAAGAATCGACCTGATCGTGCGCTAAATTCTTGACATTGAGAAACGACTCTTGTCAATATTCTCACTCGCTGAGCCAATCGGCACCAAGGATATATTCGATTAGTTTAGATTAGACTGTTTGTGTTCAAATACCTGTTGCGTCACCAAAACTGTCGCATCGATGCTAAATGTTAGAATAAGAATTTTGCATTTTGTGTGAGCATTCAGCTAACAAATTCTTAATCGTTTGACGCCGAGCCACAAGAAGGGATAAAATACGCGCCGCGAGATGGTGGCAAAGAACAAGGAAGCTTCTCAACTCGCTTCAACGTCGTTGACAACAAGTCGTGAATCGCCAAATCGGCCGAGCTGTGTGCGCGTTTCATGAAATGCTAAATAATTGAAGTCAAAGCATTGAAGACAATGGAAAGCGTCCATGAAAACAAGCCAGAATGACGTCATCGGCCGAACAGCTCTTAGCATTCTTAGCATCGTAAGCATCATTAGCATCGTTAGCATTGACCACGGAAGACTTTGTGTTGTCAGCTGTGTTTGCGCGTGACAATGCTATCAGTCCTCTTTTGTTCTCGGCTGCCACCGCGCACGCACGACAATAGCGCACGGGAACAACAAACACGCCAAGAACATCATGACACCTGTCGGAGGTGCCAATGATTAATTTTTTAAATTCTGTGTCCATTTGGAAATGTCCGTGGTCCTGCAAGATTGTGTCGCGACGTTTGGGATGAGTCGAATTCCTGCACCGGTGACGCAAGGGATGGCTCCGATTCTTTTTGATCATTTCGGCCCATCCAACCTCAAGTAGGATTTCTAAATTCGACGGTCGCTGACGGGGCAAATACGGAGGTGGCTCAAGGCTGGATTTGGATTTCGAGCAGTTTTGTTGTGTGAATTTGCCTCTTTGCCGGCGTCGAACGAGCGCGAGTGTTGAGTGTCGGCGACGGAACGTTCCGGCAGTTAATGATTGACGAGCGCGACCGGCGTGCGCAAAGTCAACAAAAATGAGAGCTCAGCCAGAAAATGTTATCGGTGAACTCCAGCTTGATGTTGACTTTCATAACTGGCGTCGCCGTGGCAACATTTTTGCAGCTCATGATCTTGACACAAAATCACTTTTGAAACTATCAACTCTTCTCCCCAGAACATGCGCACGCGCTGATGATGAAGCACGTTTTTGTTTATTTTTTTTTTAATAAGAAGAAATGACCTGACTCTTGTATTGCGGCTGACAACGAGGCGCTCCGAAGCAAGCACGCTTGCAGATCACCTGAAGGCGCTCAAGAGTCTTACCGAGTGGAGGCGTGGCATTTTAGCCACGCCCCCCAGCCCCCCAAAAATCAGGCATCTGAAAAATGGACGTCCACAATTCAGCACGACTTGGCTGCGACGAGTGTCGCTGTTTGTGCAACTTTGCTTTTGTCGACGAGCGCCTGTCTTGCGGCGCTCGTGTTGTCGGTGTCGACCGTGCGCATCGCTGACGAGGCACTTTGCACGACACGAGCCGCGGCTGGGAAAATAGATTTGAAAAAAGCCCAACTCGGGAGTGAAGAAAAACATTCCCATTGTTCCCTTTTGTTTAACGGTTAACAATCGTGGCGCTCTCAGACGTGCGCGTGAACGAGCGCGCGAGCGGTCGCAGCCTGTCACAAAGACGAGGCGACAGATGGCGCTCACAGCGAGAGGGGGCGCTGTTGCACTGGCGCCAGACCTCCTGCAACGCGCCGTCGCGCTTGCACATCTGCCGCTGCACTCAGGAAAATTCAGGTTTGGTTTTTTTTGTTTTTCATTTTGATTTCGTTGTTTTTTTTTTGTGTATCGGACGAGATCGCTCCTTCCCAAAATTGCTTTGTCGTTGTGAACGATTGTGAACGCGGCAACCGTCAAACCAGCGGAGTTGTCCGTCGTGAATGAATACTCGCCACTCTGAAGAAATATTGAAAGTCGAAAAATTAGCGTCGGCTGAAAAATGCGAATGCAAAGCGTCGCTCAGCTTTTCTTTTCCGATGCGGAAGACGCGTCGCGAGCCGGAAGCACTTTGGCTTCATTCGATCAAGTGGAGAGCTTGAAATTTTTTTGGTTCTTTCTCTTCACACTTCGGACTGCTGCTCTCGCTGGCATTTCTGCTCCCAAAATGTTTCCGTTTTCATTTATCATCATGCCACGCGCCAAATCGCCTTCCTGAAACTTTCAAACTCGACCACGACGAAGCCGAGTTGGAAAAGTGCGACACTTTGTTGCCACTTTGCCAACTTGGAGCTTCGAGGCTGAAAGTGGCGATGATTCGAATCGTGCGTTCATCGCTCGATTGCTCTGAGGCGACTTTCACTCCCTTTGTCGGAAATTATTTCAAATTGTCAGTGCAGGAAATTCAAATGTGAAAAATGGCCGAAAGTTCAAACGATGAATTGATGAGCAAAATTGCTCCGATTCATTCGATAATCGATTAGTAGTCGACGCATCATTGATACGATCGATTTTTTTGGGGGGGGGGTTTCATTGGAGTGGAAAAGAATTGAAGGATTTAATCTTCTGGCCGGGCCTGACGCTTGACCCAATTTGTTCATTTCGCCATCAATTGTTGCGCCTCATTTAAGTTTTTAAATCCTTTTTTATCATAAATTGACATCATTAGCCTTCAAAATCATCGCGCATATCGCAGACGATTTGATTGCAGAAAAATGGACCGCAAGTGCGAGGACACCGGTCGGCTGTCGACAACTTTCCTGTTTTATGGCGTTGTACTGAAGATAATTTTTCCTTTAGCGTTGGTCGCGCTAACAAACGAAATCCAGATACGACTTTGCGAACGCGCAAAGATGCGATGGCGTGTGGGCAAGGAGAGCCGCCATCGCCAATTAATTGGTTGGTGCAAACACACAAAATGGACGCCATGGATTGTTTTCACGCTTTCATTTTGATGTCGTCGGGACTTTGGGAAAATTGGCTTCCTTTCAAAGCGACTTTGTTACTTTCAATTCATTTTGTTTTATTTTTATTACTTTTTCTATTTGCTCTTGTTGTTTTGACAATTTATAGAGAGAGAATTGCAATGCAGTAAATAAAAGTTCATTTGAAATGGACTCCATAAAATCATTTTGAAGTCCTAAAAAGAAAAAGAAAAAACGGTTTCAGTTTCATAAAAAGTCAAACGTCATTTCAGTTATTGTATTAAAAAATCAAATCCAAAAAATTTTAATGCTGATTTTGCAAATTTACATCTCTCGAGTCGCCAATAATAATTTGCGTTCCCAATCCAGCGATTCAACTCCTAATTCAAGGTGCAGTGTCCGAGTGATGACTCACATCTGCATCTCGCCGCCCGATGAATTAAGATGGACGCCGCGCAAAACGAGCTGTTGGTCACGTGACCCGTCAAGCAAGTTGCGGCACGCACCCGTACACGAGAATGTGCACGCGCTCGTATAGTGTGACACGCCAACGCAGCGGGATGAATGAAGGGCCAATCACGTGACCTCGGTGCTGCCGTTGCCATGGTGATTTTGAGGGGAGAACATGGCTGCCAACGCAACCTGCTGCTTGAATGTCAGCAGGAAAACGGCCAGCAAAATAAAATGTATTTTAATAGAACGCTCTGACGGCAAGACAAATATTTCAACTAATTAAGCCCTTTAGTGCTTGTAGAAGGATGGATACAAAAAAATGTGCCAAATATGCAAATTCCTATTTCGATTCATTCAGTCAACCTGTGAATGCCTTAAAAAAATGCCAAAGTCTCATTTGTTTCATAACCGTCGCCACATTAGTTTGTTTGAGGGATACGAATGAGGCTGATCTTTTCCAAAGGTGTCATGTGCCAAAAGTCTTTCATGATTTGAATCGAGAAGCTCCCGCTGAGGTTTTGGAGTGACATTTTCCTGCCGCTTCTAAAATGACTTTTTGCATGAAAGCGAGCACAAAACAAGTCGTGAAAGATTTCGCTTTTTTTTTTTGCAAATGTCACGCAAGCCCGAGGGCCCCGCTTGATGTTGTTGCAGTGCATCAGAGGAACCTGCGAGCTCAAGTGCCCGGATGTGGAAGCCTTTTTGCATTTGCAGCAACATTTGACGGTGTTCCCTCCGAGCTACGCACAAATTTGTCAAAGTGTTGCAACGTTTCGCAATCATCTTCTTTTTCTTTGAAAAACGACGGTCAACATTCTTGCCGATTGTTTGACATGTTACAGACCGAACCGCGAAATGATTCCTAATCAGTTTGCACGTGTATTTCCTGTGCTGTCAAGTTGAAATAATATCCCGTTTATGAATAGAGGGATGAAAAGTGAAAAAAATCGACATATATTTTTGCTTTATCTGATTAATCACAATAACAATTATGAGATTAATCGATTTCATAAACTAATGATTCTATCCGGCACTATTCCAATGACCATCGATGGTGGCTGATAGTTGTGATGGCGCCATCTAGCAGTGCGGGGGTCTCAAATTTCTGCTCGCTGCTCAAGACCCTCCCCCCTAAAAAATTGACTCTTATCTCAAAGCACCACTTTATTAAAACAAATTCGTAAGGAAACATGCCAATTATAGCATGATGATGATTTTCAAGACATCACTTTAGCACGAAAGGATGGTGTGTGCGTGTGTGTGCGCGTGTGCGTGTGTGTGTGTTTGCAACACATGCACCCCCCCTCCCGTCTTGTAAGGTGGCATCGCTCCCATGCATCCACACCCTGTGCACAGTGCGCATGCGCGCCACCGCAAACAAAGGACCGCTATACAGGCAGCCATAAAGTTGGCGCGTGCGCTTTGCCCCCCCCCGCTGCCTTACGAACGTCAAACACGGCAAAGGCGGATGCCGGTTCCATTTTGTTCAACATTTTATTAGATTTTTTTTTTTTTTTCGAGAGTGCAGAATGAATGACTGACCTGCGCTCACCCGATCACTAAAAATGCATTTCGAGCGTCGCCATATCAACCCACTTGGTCAATATTTCCATTTCAATATTTGAATATGATTGCAATTCCTCCCATAAAGCGCGAGCGAGTCGAGCGCGTGCCCGCCTGCAAGCCGGCACACGCCCCTTTTTCGCGCTCGTTCACGCTCCCTCGTCTCCGGCCAAGAGAAAAACCAAAAATGAGAATAAAGTGCTCCAAAACAGAAAGAACGCGATTTTTGCATTCAAATGTCTTTTTTTTTTTTTTTGGGTTTGCTTTTTTGGGCCGCCGCCCACGCGCGCTGTCTGACGTCCACGCCGCTTGTGCGACTCGGCCGCGCATCTTTTGTTTGCCGTGCGCGCGGCGCGTGTGGCTGACTAAAGAGCAAAAATTGCGCCAAAGATTTCCGTGATGATGATGATGAAGATGAAGGTGATTTTTGGCGAAATTGCAGAAAGCGGATGTTACCTTGTAGGCGGAACTTGTGCGCGGGGCTGCTGGCTGCTCTTCAGTCTGCTGCGTGCGTGCTTGTGCGTGACGCGCTCGGCTCGGATCGGCTGCGCGTGCGCGAGGCGCACCGCCTCCTCAGGCGCGCCGACGTGGCGCGCAAGTGCATCTGTTGAATTGAATGGCGAGAGAAAAGAGAACAAAACGATCGAATCAATCTTTCGATTTTCTGCTGACTTGTAATCGCTTCCTAAAGAGCCGCGCTTGCTTCTTTATCACCTTACAAAGTTGTCAGTTTCACATTGGAACTGCTTTTCATGGGATGAATTTTACATTCAAACCAACGGCGACTCCTTTTGATCGATCGATTAATTGTTTACGCTTTATTTTTATTCTGATGTGACGACGCCGCGTACTTTTGTCACGTTAAAAGGTGAAATGTGTCATGGAAGTTGTTGATGTTGGACTTTTTGTTGTTGTTGTTTTGGTAGCAACACAATTCCGTGACAAGCACTTTGAATTTTCTTCTCAATAATAATAAAAAAGCCTGACCCTGTGATGAGGTCAAGTGTTGCCTTCAGGGACATCTTTGCCCTCCGTGTCTTCTTAATTAAGTGACGTAATATCTGCCATATGCAGCAAATTGGAACCTTCCCTATGACGCTCAACAATGTTTTTTAGTTGCACTCGCGCGCCCCCTGCTGTTTGCTTTGGGCACACGAGGAAACCCGAAAGAATTGAGGGGTGTGCTGTGTGCTTTGTACGCTAGATGGCCGCAAGTCCCCCCCCCCCCCCCCCCCCTCCGCCAGTGGAGTGGCGTCACGAAAAGGACGATTGGATTTCAAGCAAACAGGAAATTGCCCTCGCATGTCGACATTGGTGTCGAGATGTCCCTCAAAAAAGACAAGCGGGTCAGCACGTCCTTGAACGTGCGTGTGCACGCATGCAAAAGGCAAGCCTTTTTTGGGGGGGGGGCAATTGGGGTCCTCCATGGAAAAGTGCACGATTGATTGTTGGGATGATGCTTCTTTTGAACTAACATTGCAGGAAAAGTGATTTTGATGGTCGTCACCGTTTCCGGTTTGCTGGGGATGTGAATAAAGTTGCCGATCAGGTTGTGGACGTTGCCGGCAGCGACCCGGCAGATGGACTGATGAAAAGTCACCAAATAGCAAAATGAAGATGCACTCAAGTTTCACGCAGAATCCCAAATTAAAAAAAAAAAAATGCACGTGACTTTTGCCCACTTCGGGTCTACGGTGTCGTATCTGTGACTTTGAATGTGTGTGTGGCTTTCAAAGGTGGGGCGTGGCCTGGTGAGTGACGTGGGAGTCCGAAAATTCACGTTAGCACGAAGACAAGTTGTTTTTAAAATGAGAACCAAAATGTTATTTTTTTTCCGGTCAGAACCTCGGCTGTCATATTTTGCTCTTCTTCTTCTTCTGTGGTGTCTGGTGGCAATTTTCCAAACAGCGCCTCCAACTGACACGGTCCTGCTGCTGCAAGGAAGTCACGTGACTTGATGCCGGCATATCGGGATGTTGTGAAATTATTGGCCGCCATCTTGGACCTCCCGACAAAAGTTGATCAAATGCCGGCTCGTATCTGGAAAAATAAGTTGGCGCTCGGCGAGGTAGCACGTTGCATAAATGAGTTAGCTGGACTAAAACGTTCATCGCATCCTTTTTTTCAAAGGTGGCAAAACGCTTTTCGTATCGTCAGTCCCTTAAATGGTCTTCTCTTACACGTGTGGTCGTCTTTTTCCCCGACGCGATCCGAAACACGAGCTGCTTGTGGAGTGCAACTTGAATGTGGACTCACGTCACGCTCCTCGTTCAAGTCTTCATCCGGCCAAGACTCGTCAATACCGAGTGCAGTTTTTTTGCAGAGCAAATTCTCACGTCGTGAAATGGAAGTGGGATTGGGGTGGTTGGCCTCCGTCCAACTTTGCAGCAGGTGCGACGCGCACGCTCGGCTTGACTTTGCCGCGCGTGGTTATCGTCCATCGTCCAAACAGGAAATGTTCGTCTTCCGCTTCCTGTTTTGCCTTCACGGGAAGTTTGGCGACACTGATGAACGATCAAACGATAACAGGAGGGGGAAAAGATCTCGATTGAGCGCTTGTCATAGACGCAGGATGGAAGGACGGGCTTCTCGGGAATTAAAAAAAATGCCGCCGATACGCTGAACTCTTTTGTTATGTTCCACAAACGAAATGGCAAAAGAAAGCATGCGCTGAAAATGACTTTCTTTCAAAGTGTGCCGCGCGCCAGCGAGCTTCCGTTTTCCTTCTTGTGGGAGTCCCCAAACGTTTGTTACTTGAACCCAAATTCCTCAACGCAGACATCATTTTGTCAACGGCGCAACAAAAGCTCTGCGACCGCAAAGTTAACCACGCTGGTTGCAGCTTGTTGTCATTTTCATTTGACTTTGGGAATAAATATTTGAAAGTCGCCTGACATTTGAAAGCGCCACTTATTTTATATTATTTTGCCCCTTCAAAACATAAATTTGAGGACGTTGATACATTTCTTAACAAATCAAGAAAGTTTATTTAGATTGATCATAAAAATGATTTGGGGCAGAATCACGTGACTTTGCCGCTTTTAAAGACCATTCCAAAAAATTTGAACCACAGTATATGGATTCGTAAGATGATATTTTTCATCAAAATACATCAACTTGTTCCTAAGAAAATAGGTTGTTTCAATGTTAACGTTTGAAATGGCTCTGCACGTCCGTGAGTGGAAATACATATTTTCTTTTATTCTTGAACATATTTATTTCAATATAGTTTTTGTTGAGCACCGCGCGACGGTTTGGGATATTTATGTGTATTAATAATAGATTCGAAAAAAATGTTGCCTTTCGCTGTGAAACGTCACGTGACTTGGCGTCTCCTCTCGCGAGAGCAGCTCTTTAAATCGTGAACGTGTGCTGGCGCCACATGTTGACAGCAGGAGGCGTCCGAGGGGCGCGTGGCCGCCGCCGCAGGAGGAGGAGGAGGAGGAGGAGGAGGCGGAGGAGGAGGAGGAGGAGGAGGAGGCGGGACTTGACTCTCATTGTCTGCTGGTTCGACCGAGAGTGAAAAGTCCAAACTTTGCGAAGTTTGGAGCTGCGTCGCGGCGGGACGAGCGCGTGCACAGTGGCCGTACGACGCAGCGGGCGCGCGGCGGGAGGACGGCGAAGTTTGGAAGAAGAAAAAGAAAAAGGATTCAAGCAAAGTGTCCCAAACGGATTCGACTTGCACGTGCGGTGCAACGACGTGGAATGAGCGGAGCCGCGCGTGAGCGGGACTGAGCGCGCGACCTGTCGCCTGCGATTAAGACATAAAGCGGCAGACAGACATGGAGAACTTCTTCCAAGAGGTAAGCAAGCACGTCAGCAGTGTGCAGCACCCTGCACTGGTCGCCAGTCCACATCAGGGCATCTCAGACCTGCAAATGGACTGGTCGCCAGTCGACAATCGGGTCATTAAGTGACCAACAAAGTTTGCCTCAATTTCACATTTTAACGTCAACAAAACGAAGCCATTGAAACGCCATTTTGAAGAACATTTCAGTCTTAAGTCAGTAACAGCAATGGCAATCATTTGTTGATTTCCAAACTTTGTACGCATCCAACTGGTGACGCCGAACGAGCATCCTCTCGTCATAATCGTTCTCGTTCATTTTTTCATTTCAAATCCTTAGGAATTTCTTTTGCACATTTGAAGGTGTTGCGCTCTTGCAGTCGATGCTAATTACCATTTAGCATGTCTATGGAATTTTACATTGACTTTAGCATTAGCACTAGCATTTTTTTTCCATCCGAATTGAACGTGTGTCTTTGTTTTTGTTGCGTAAACGCCCACCTGAGTGTCATTGAACCGTTCCAAGCACATTTGGAGATTGTGAGAAACCCTAATCCAAATCACAATTGAATTTCGAGGAATTACCTCGCCTGACTACGATGAGGAGGTTATTTTTTTTTTTTGTGTGTCTGATGAAGGATGTTGGTACGAGCGGCGTAGGAAGCGTCACGCGGTGAGAGCAGCCAGACGGAATGTCCGGCCTTTCCTCTCCTCCTCGGAGACGAACAACTTGGCCGAGTTATTAATAGACGCGCAAAGTCACATGACTTTGTTCTACTTTGAAGTCTTCTTGATTGCGCTCGTGTAGCTCAACTTCATTTGTTGACAAAAGACGACAACGTGATTGCGTTTGTGGACACGACGACCGAATTTGTTTACATCGCAAAGACTCGAGTCCAACGTCACTTTTTTTTTTTTAAATATGCTTTGATCCGATTATTTTTCAAATCGAGTGCTCTGCAACATCGACGAATCGAGAATTAACTAAAAGTTGATTTTGCATTATTGCCCACGATAAAGTGAGATGTTGATGTTTTTTTTTTTAGTGTGTGTGGCTTTGAAATGGCCTGGTGAGTGACGTGGGTGTCAGTGACTGCTTTTTTTTGGGGGGGGGCAGCCATTGTGCGACTGTGCTTATTACGTGTTTGCCTTTTCATCCGTGTGAGGATCTGGAAGTCACCAAAGCTGAGATTTTTTTTGAACGTCATTAAAACAAACAACAATTTATCAAATTAGGTTCTTTTATTTTTAATTTAAATTTTTTTTTTTGCCTGTTCTTAATCTCTCAGCATCAAAAAGAAAAAATGGAGGCCATCGTCTCACATCACTTTATTAGAAACCTCCCTCGTTCTTGCCCACAAAGTTCCGTCATCTTATTTTGAAGAAGACTTCAAAAGTGACGCAAAGGCAATCCGTCGTCGTTTATTTTGAACGCGCCGAAGCATTTGGTGCTCGCAATTTCATCGTTAACGCTCGGCGTTTGCTTTCCTAAATGCGGTAAAGACGAAAGTTGACGTGGTTTGCGTCAACATCAGCGTCGCGGTTCAATATTTGCTGAGCGCGACGTGACCGTTTTGCAGAAGCAGTCCGACCGGTTTTGGTCCCGAGGTGTGACGGTTCCGGTCCACAAAAGCGAGAAACTTTTCCCACTTCCTGCCCGCCGGCTCTTCAAGCGTCACGTGACCGCGCAGAGGTGCCGGGCAAACGTCACGAGAACCAGAGAGAGGAAAAAAAATGTTGGCAGCAAAATGGTTGACTGCCGTCTCAAATATCAGCCGCCTGCTCCACTAATCGGCGCGCAAACAAAGAAACCAGAGAGAGAGAGAGAGGGAAAAAAAAAAAGCGGGCGGGATGTGGAGCAACATTTGACATTTGAAAAGCAAACTGACGCTTTTCCAAGTGGACTCGAGCTTTGGGACTCGTTTCAAAGAATTTTGTGAGCTTCAGACTTGAACTAAATCAAGAAGCCAGACGGGAAGAAAAGCCCGACAACATTTTCTGAAAAGTCCAAACGGACTCGAGGAGGCTGAAAGTCCTTGCCGGGCTGGACTTGGGAGTTCTGAGCAGCTTCAGAAGTGGACTTGGAGGTTCGGAACTTGTTCGCAAGTCACAACCGGACCGCAACTCGCTTCCAAACACAAACGATTGGTTTAAGAGTTAAAACGGGATTCATTCTTTACCACCTTCTTAAGAACTCAACGAAAGGTTTTGGACTTTTTTTCTGAGCCGAACAAAAGATTTTGTACTTGCTTCTGAACCGAACAAAAAAATAACAATTAGTTTCCGAGCACGACAGATTTCCGACTCGTTTCAGAGATGGACTCAAAGTTTTGGACTTGTTGGAGAACTGAGCTCAACGGTTCTGACTTGATTCAGAAGCAAATTCAAAATTGATGACTCGTTTCTGAACGGTACAAACGGCTTTTTTTTTTTTCCACAACTGGACCGATGGTTTCGGTTTTGTTTTGCCAAACCCAGAAACGCATCCGAACATGTTCCACGATTATTTGTTGTTCTTGAGTGAAAAAGCAGCCGCACCGCGTCGCTGTCACACCGTTTGGAAGGTGTGTGTGTGTGTGTGTGTGTGTGTGGGGGTGCACGCACGTTGTGTTTAGATTTGAACATTTGAAACGGTCTAGAAGGGGCGGGGCGTGTTTGGCGTCGCCTAGCGACCCGTCAGGTAGCGGGCTCGCCTCGGGTCCTCCCAAAACACATTTCAGTTTCTTTGTTGACACGAGAGCTCAAACACGGAGTGGTTGAGAGTCCAGAATGCCCCCCCCCTTAACTCCCCGTGGTTACAAAACGTTTGTTAGCATTGCGTGGCTAGTTAGCGCATGTTAGCTCACAGCTGCTAGCAGCCTGGAGCAAGTCTGAGCTCCCAAAGATCCGAGCTGAGTTGACAACTCCCGACTCGCTGCACCAATCAGGCCACGTCTGCCACTTCCTGTCTCCGCCCACTTTTGCTGACCTTTTTTTTTTTTTATGTTTGGCTTGGCCTGGTGGCCGGCGGGCCACCGCGGCAGGTGGGAATTGGTTCCCAAAACACACGTTGAATTTGCGACATTGAACTCCAGCCAAAAGTCACGTGATGAGCTCATCGTCAAATGTTCGGACCTCCGCCGAGCTCAAAAGCGGACGAGCCGCTTCGCGACACGATTGGCTGCGACAAAACTTGCGTACGACTCAAGTGTGCAAGTGGATGGGTGGCTGATTGTTGTTGTGGAACAAGTGTGTGTGTGTGTGTGTGTGTGTGTGTGTTTGGAGAAGCTGTCAGGGAGTTCTGAGTGAGCGACTTATCAGATTGGATGCTAGCCCAATAGCCACTTCCTGGAAGACGATTGAGCCGAAAAAGCGAGCGAACCCAAAGCAAAACAAACAATTTTTCCATTAGCGCTAATTAGCTGCCGATGCTATGTTGGGTGTGTGTGTGCGTGTGAGGGTACACAATTTTATTTATTTTTTTTCCCCCTTGAGTTTCAGCCGCCCAAATGGGTGAAAGCAAAACGCTGAAAAGTTGCAACGATTTCAATCTGTTGAGTTGAAATGAAAATGGAAACAACGACAAATGAAGCGCTCGCACAATAAAAACTGCCGTTATGCCGCGTCAAATATGCAAATTGCGTGCGATTGAGGTTTTACTTTCCCTCGTTGACGTCCCACGCGGCTCACGTTTTATCTCCGCTGGATTGGCTTTTACGTTGCATTTGACGGACTTCGCGTTTGTTTGCGTTGCTGACGACCAACAAATTTTGTTCAGCCAGGCAATCGCGTGTTTCGTTCCTGTGGAGAGCAATTTGGATTCGGAGCTAATTTCCTCCTTCCCAAACCAGTCCAACGCACGCAGCTGGCCGGCACATGGCGGAACCGCACACACACCCACACACACACGCACTTGTGTAAACAGAGTTGAAAGCGAGGCGTCGAAAGTAGGTCAGTTGTTGGTTAGCGTTAGCTCGTTAGCGCAGAAAAGTTGCTCGAGTCGGCTTCGGTCACCGTCGGGTCGTCACGCTTGTGTTCGTGCAGGAGGCCACGCCAACATAAGCTAAGCTAAGCTAAGTGCCGTCCATAAATTGTTTCTTGTTCCAAATAAAAAACGCAGACGTCGATTGCGTTCACGTGACGGCGACAAGTAGCTTCATCTGAAAAGCCGAGCGGAGAGCGTAAAAAGCAAACTTGCGTGTGTGGCTAAATGTCGCTTCACGTGTCGCCTAACGTTTAATCCGACAATCGTGTTTGCAAAAAGATGACAAGTAGCAAAGCGTATGAAATGCTGCTTCACATCACGCGAGTCAACTTTGCTCAAATAGTTTTTGTCAAGGGATGGCAAGTAGCATATGCTAAGCTAAGTCGCGGTGATTTGTGTTGTCCCGAATCACCAAATAGTCTCCTGAGCCCAAATAAAATCTTGAGCTCACCGTTCGACCGTCACCAACTTGTAAAAGGAACACGGATTTACTTTTCACATGCCGCTCAAGTTCTCGTCGCTCACACAAAATTGTTTGTAAAGAGATGACACGTCGCTTCTGATGCTAAGCTAACGGTGGAAAAGAAACGTGCTTGTACATTTTTCAAAATGTCTCTTCACATGCTGGTGAAGTCATCTTTGCTTCCACAAAAGTGTTTGGAAGGAGATGACAACTCATGCTAAGCTAATGCTAAGCTAAGCTAACAGTGGAGACGAGAGTTGTTTTGTTTTAATTGGGGGCGGTCAGTCCAAGAGAACAAATCTGATAGAGTTCCAATGAAAAAGAGAAAATTCCAGAAAGGCTGATGATCCTCTGTTAGCCCCCTCCCCTCCCGCCTAAACCCCCCCCCCCCTGGCTTCGCCCCGCCACCACATTCCATTGTGCAAATGGGCGACAAAACGTTTTTGTTGGCCGTTGTCGACGTTTGCGTGGCGGAATTAAAGGACAACAAGGAAGTTGGCCAGCAAGCATCGGAGGGATTCGAATGCAAACTGTTTTGTTTTTTGGGGGGGGGGTTGTTGGGTTCGGTTGGCGAGACGGCTCGCAGGTGCGGCTTCGAGGTCCAGGTTGCCTAATCTACGTTGAAGTTTCAGCTTTGCTTTCAAAAAGCAGCCAAAGAAAACGCAAGGCCAAAAGGCGAAAAAGGCAACGGCTTCCTTCTTTGTTAACATGCACGAACGAAATGAATTAGAGAAAAAAAAAAAAACAAACGCAAACATGAGTAGTCGCGGTGGCACCAATCAAGAAGTTCTTGAAAAATGGATTCATGACTCTCCAAAACGATAAAGTTTCTACTGAAATGAAAATCAAAGTCCCACCTGCTTCCCTCGTCTCCATTTCACTTGACATTTTAAGGAACTCGCGATCCGTGGTGTTCGGGTCATGTGGTTGCCATGGCGACGTCCCGCACCTGCTCTCGGTGTCTCGGGTTGATGGGGCGCGAGCGTGTCGTCGGTCGTCGAGCTACTTCCTGTTCGGACTTGCGGCCGTCTCACGCGTGTGCGCATTCGCGGACGTGAATTTTCCATTTTTGCGCCCCCGTGTCGCCTTGGCAACAGCTTGTTGATGACCTGATTGGCAACCCGACACACACACACCCAAAGGTCAGCGGTGCGGGGCTTGGGAAAATGTCGCCCTTCATGTTGCCTGTGAGGCTTCTGTTCATTTTTTTTTTCTTCCCGCTGCGTCGCCTCGGCAACAACTTGTTTATCACCTGATCGTCGACCTGAACTTTGACCCCCGCTTTGTGAATAATTGACTTGCACAGCAGCTGTTTAGATTCTTAACACCTGAAGCTGATTCATTAGGAATGAATTCCCGTCGCATTTGCTTTGTCTGACCGTTGAGGAAAGCGCAAAATATGAACGAGCCGTTCGCATCCATCGGCGGAGGCGGCCATTTTGTCCGCTGAAAATGACATCACAGGCTCAGGTAACGACCAATCAGGGCTCCACTCCGGCAAAATGTTGCTGCACAATTTTGATTCCACAAAATTCACTTTCTGCCTTTCCGTTTCTCTTTTTTTTCTTTCTTCACCGCCGATTGTGAAATGCGACTTTATGCCAGAGATGGCTCGGCGGGCCGACGAGCAGCTGGGCCCGTCGCCTCCCTCCCGCCTTCTGGGCTTCCCGCGCACAAGCGCACTTTTGTTGGCTCGCCGCCGCCGCCGCCAACAGGAAGCGCTTTGTCGTGTCGCCCGCTTGTCGTTTGTTGTCTGCCGCCGCGTGAAAAACTTGCAACTTGATTTCCGGCCACGCCGGCAACCTTTGCGCTCGCCCGCTGACGGAAAGCTGACGACAGCTGCTCGGGCGGCGGCCGCCCAAAAAAACAAAAAAAGTTTTTTTTTTTTTTTTTTTTGTCATTTTATTTCTCGTCGCCTTGGAATGTATCCGGCGAGTTCTCAAACAAAAACCGTGGCGATTCCCAGTCCAATTTTTGGGGGTTGTTTTCCGACGCGAAATGGCTCTGTTTGATGATGAACATTTTCTGACCGTTTAATCACCGAGTCACGCCGCAACAACGGACAGTCTGTGTGTGTGTGTGTAGCAATGCTTTTCAAAATAAGAGCTGGTGGTGACCTTGCGAAACTTCAGATGGCAAAACTGCGGGGGTCCTGATTTCAACTTCCCGATTGAACTGAAAACACACACAAGAATTTGTGCTGCCACAGGTTCTGCCTCTTGAGTCGTTTCCGCTCCTGGTTTGAGTTTTCTTGGCTTGTTTGCATCTGAATGGAAACGTGTGCACACACAAGCAAAAATGAAGCAGACTTTATGCACACACACACACACACACCCCTTCTCAAGCACGCCTCGCAGTAAATGGAGCCGTAATCCTTTGTCATCGTCTGTGAGCAGCACCCTGATGGGAACCTGACACACGTCCGCGTCACCACCTCAACTCTGATGAAGATGAAGATGAAGATATGCTTCCTACTCGATGAACATCTCGCAAGCCTCTCTGACTTGAACAATGAGGTCATCGCCAGCTCTTTGTGGTCACTTCATATTTAGAGCGAGCAGTCAGCGCAAAGCTGGCTGAGCCAGAACAAACTTTAAGTGCGCGCGTGTGCACGTGCGCGCGCACGCGAGTGCGTTTAGTTAGTCCACCAATGCGACACGTCGAAACGAGTTGACTTTTATTGTCCCCATCAAAGTGCTGACACACTCACGGCTCGGTCGTTAACGAGTTTTTAGCTGTTTAGCTTGTAGCTTTAGCACGCTAATGCTAATGATGCACATGCTAGCTGCAAACCTCAAAGTGGAGCCGAGGAGGAGTTTGGAAGGTAGAAAATGCTTCACTCCTCTTTTCTTTTCTGTGCGTGTGACGTTTTGTTTCGGGCTACGAGATAACCTGGAACAATAAGCGAGATTTGAAAACGACCTTTTTTCCACTTTGCTAAATCAAATACCAGCGATTATTATTCAAAAATGCTTTTGTGCTTTTTTTTTTTTCTTTTTTTTTTTAGATTATTCAAAAGAATAAAAAAGTTTGTTGTTTTTTTTTCAAATAAGGAGCAGAAGCTAAACGGCAGTCGTCTTCATGAATCGATTGATTCATAACTCACGGCTCATCAAATTCATCGGCAACTGTTTTTAGAACCAACTCGTCATTTGTGCGACTCATTTTCAGTCTCTCGATTGTAATTCTGTTCCAATTTCTTCATGAAAAAAGACGGACTCCATTTTGTGTCGACAGTTCCAAACATTGAGCAAAGCGGTAACGAGTTCCGTTTCAAAAAGGTTGAAGAGGACAACGTTAAAGGCTCGTGGGTGCAATTTTTCTTTTCTTTTTTTCTTCATAACTAAGCCAAAAAAATGCTCGTCGTTTGGAAAAAAATATTGTGATGCAAAATAAAGTTGCGCTCTATTATTCGATGCGTTGACGGAATAATCGATTGCAAAAATGTCCGCTAATGGCAGCTTGGCAGTTAATTGAGATTTTTATGGTGCAAGAAAAACGCTGAATGCACAAAAGTGTGAGTTGTCGATGTGGTGAAAGTCTCCCGAAGACGGCACATTGGCTGCCTAGCAAGCGCGACGCGTACGTTCGCGTGTTGCCGTTGCTGAGCGTGCTTGAACGTGTTTCATGACGCAACAAAAAAAAAAAAGCCTCGTTTTCAAAACATCGCCAGCGCTAATGCTAAAGTCAACGCAAAAGCCCTTGGACTTGCTTACGGCAAATTAGCATTCGCTTTGGGACTGACAGTCCTTTAAATAACCAATATTCACACACACGAGCACCCCTTCTTGGCAGTGTGTGAAAACGGAGTTCTCTTGGCAATTTATGGCGTTGCAAGTGTGTGCTCCATCCGAGCACGGCACCACACTGCCCCCTAGTGACCAACATGTGCATGGACAGCCCGTTTTTATTTGGACTTTCTTACTCTTTGTCTTGTGGTTGTCCTTTCAAGTTGCGCTTCTTTCTCGACTCAAAATTCAAGGTCGCAAAGATCGCAGCAAATTTTTGGTGCATTTCTTTTCTCATGATAAAAATACACAAAAATACGATCACTGAGGTCAGCCCGGCGAGTCCCGAGACCTGTGAAATGAAAAGTAAATACGACATTTTGAAGTCCTTCTAAAAATAATTGTGATTATTCTGATTCTATTCATGTTCGTCTAGCCCAACAAAATCTCTCAAAATTTCTGAAATAATATTTTATTTGCTTTGTCTTCAAATGTTTGATTTGTCACAACATTGAACTGATTTTTTTTTCTTTTCCTTTTTTTTTTTCCATTGTGGACTTCAGTAAAATGGAAGAATGTGCCCAAAATGTTTTGGGAGAATTTTGACCTCCAGACGGGCGGCGGCGAAGGTTGTGGGGAGGTTGTTTGGATGGGGGAGGGTTGCAAACCTGCATGTTGGGGGGGGGGGGGGGGGGGGGCGTCGACGTGAGTTTGCAGGCGTGACTGGGAGCTTGTTTAGAAGAGGAAAGAAAGTGTGTCGCTGCTGGAGGGGCGAGGGGGGGGGGCACACGCTGCAGACAAAGAAAAGGACATGTGGAAAGTGTGCCACGGGAAGGCTGGAGCCCCCCCCCCCCCTCATTTGCACACTGCAGCTTTTCCCAAGAATGCGCACCACTTGGCGTGCACTCATAAGCTCGCCGGGCTGGGCGGCCTCAGCCACTCGTTGCCCAAACGACCACTAGTGGGCGCCACGTCAGCTTTTCTTACTCAACAACGCAGCCGATGAACAAATCGCAAATTCATGACCTTTTTTCTTGGAAAAGTTTCCTGTTTTTCTTTCAAATTTTTTTGTTGTCTTGCAGGGCGAGCGCGTTTGGCTGCGCGAAGACGAGCAGAATCTTCCCGCCACCGTTTCGTCGTGCTCGGGCGGCGTGGTGGTCTTCACCTGCGACTACGGGCAGGTCAGCAACCCAAACTGGCAATCAAAGTCATCGCTGGCGAAAAACAACGAAAAAAAAAAAAAAGCGTGGCCTCAACAAAGTTGGCGAGCTGAGCCTGGCGGTTCTTGTGTTCCAGGTGTACACGTACAAGCGGAACGCGCTGACACACGACAAGGTCCGCGCCATGCGTGGCGGCACGGCAGGCGTGGAGGACATGGCGGCGCTGGAGGATCTGCACGACGGCGCCATTATGCACAACCTGTTCCTGCGGTACCGCCAAAGACGCTTCTACGTGAGTTCGCGCGCATTTTGGCGGATGATCCGTTTGCTTCTCTGTGGGTCGCTTGATTTACAAATGGCCGCCATGAAGAGAAGGAAAAGAATGGCAGTTGAAAAAGTGGGACTTTTGTGGAGGCAAAAGCGCAAAAACATTGTGATGCTCACCTTGGCCACCAGGGGGCAGTATGATGCGCCGTCTTTGGCTCAGTGCAGCAAGTCGACTCAAAGAAAAGTCCAATTGTGTTTTGTAAATTCTGCACTTGCGCCGCCCAATTGATCTCATTTGCATAACAACCACACCGAGTTTGGCACCTGGCAGCTTTTTAATCCACGCTTGGCTGCCATTTTTTGTTTGCTCGTTTCAACTCTTTTTCACGCCATCTTGTTGCATCGAAGCCGCTCGGTGACGTGCCACATGCGCTACGCTGGCTCCCTCTCGTGTTACGTTTTGGAAAAGAAAAAAATCAGGTCCAGTCGACTGACAATTTATATTCTATTTTTATTTAACTTTGAAGTGCAACGATCAATCCTTCGTCTTCACGTTTGTGTTAATATTCGACACGTGTAACGTTTTAGTGGCTTCCAACGGTATAAAATCTACTTTTTTGTTTTCTGTCTCGTATTTGATGAACAATTCGGACGATCGCATTTCAACATTGGTCGGGACGACCCCCCGTTGTCATGGTAACCAAGGGCAGACTGTTAAACGACACTTGGCAACTTTGGTGAAAAAAGGAAAAAAATCGATGACTCATCAGGACCAACACGACTTCTGTGCTGCTCCTCTCGCGAGTTTTCATTAAATAATACACACAAACATGTTCGCAGTGTGTGTGTGTGTGTGCGCGCGTGTGGACTGGAATGACTGGAATCCGTCCATGAGGCCCCCCCCCCCCCAGTCCACAGCACAGCTGGCTACAATTACACAAATTTGAAGCCAATCAGGCTGGCCGACGTCCTTCTGGCCGACATGGCGTCCTTCCAGAACATTCCTCGTCTTTTGCTTGACATCTTTGGAGAGCGACTTGTTTTCATGTTGGCATTCCAGAAGCACGCGTGACATCCGAAATGTTTGCCAAAGTGCTGCGACGCCACCGTGGAACGCCGTCAAGACGGCCGGGCGACGCGCAGCCTCAAGAAGGCTTCGGAACGCGTCGAGCAATCGTTTCATTTTGGAATGGATTGCCTTTCCAAATAAATGTTGGCCGGCGTGCTCCGGCGCTCCTTCGGCTCACATTAAAACAAGCCATAAAACTGGACGGCGCAATGAAAGGAAAAGACAAATGTTTGCGATCCTCGCATGTACATGAGGAAATCTTTTGCCTGCAAGTCGTCGACGGCGAAGGCGAGGACGAGGCCCAGGACGCGGCGAACGCGCTAGCTGAGCCAACGCCGCCCGTGGACATTTCCTGCCGCTCTCTTCCATTTCCAAATTCTTCCACATCTGCTTCTCGTTTTGCTGGCGTCATCCCGCGATGGCGAGTCCACTGAGCCCAAATTAAGCTCTGAAGTTTTGTGATTCTTGTTAGCGTGATGCTAGCAACATTGTTTGTAGCATTTGAAAGAGGCTAGCATCCCACATCTTAATTAGCATATTAGCCGTCGAGGCGAATGTTCTGTTTTTCTGTTTATAAAATGTTCGACTTTTGTCTTGCTTTTTTTCTCGACGCTTCTAAATGAGCTATCGTGCATTTGTTGCGTCACATCTGCAGTCGTCATAATAGCGAGAAGACGAGGGGCCGCCTTTAATCACATTCACCAATAGGGGGCCTCGTGATGACAGTCACAGCCAATTAGCTCGCCGCCGCCGCCTCCTCGAATTGAGCCCGAATGCTTGCAATTGTTCAACTTTTTTGGGAATAAATATTCTTCCCAACAGCAAGCAAAACATTCTGGAACATTCCGCTAGCGCTTGATTCCACGTTCCGTGCGATGGTTGTGAAAATGGAAAACTCAAAGCGAGTCTTTGTGACTTGATTGTCAAAACGTTTGTCATCTTAACATTTCCAAAATTTCAGTTTGTCTGGAAAGGTGACGGCTTTTCTAAAAATGCAACTTGCTGTTTTCTCCCTCAGACGTACATCGGGTCGATCCTGGCGGCGGTGAATCCGTACGAGCCGCTGGCCGGCTTGTACGACGGCGGCGCGGTGGACCTGTACGCTCGTCACCACCTGGGCCAGATGCCGCCGCACATCTTCGCCGTGGCCAACGAGTGTTACCGCGCGCTGTGGAGGCGGCCGCGCAACCAGTGCGTGCTCATCAGGTGGGAGCGGCTTCTTCACTCGTTAGCGCCCCCTTGCGGTCATTACGATCTCACAACGCTTCAGTTGTGCGTGCGCAACTTTTTATGCTGCTTTTTGCGTCACGCACTCGACAGTCGACCCAAAAACATTCAAACGCGCAAGAAAAATCCTTTTTTTGGGTGCTTGGCGTTCAGCAATTGTGTCAATGTTTTATTTTGAACAAACATAGTGCTTTGGCGCCATCTTGTGGCATCCTGGTGTTGAACTGAGTTGACTTTGCTGAAGTTTGACTATTTTTTTTACCAAAACAGCCAAAGTCTCCATCGTTTTGATTCTTGCCCCCAAAAAAGGATGCAAACTTTCTAGCTTGCTGCATCGTTTGACAAAATGATTCAAATTTTTTTTCCAATGCTGGCACTTGAAAAAAAACGTTTTTCTTCACAAAGCAAGTTGGCGACTCCCGCAACGTTTATTGCATTCATTGCTGAAATGCGACCATTTAGTTTTTCTGCTTTTTTATGAATGTTCGTCCCTCATTTGCATAATTGGAGCTGCGCTTGAATTTTGTATGTTTTACTTTAGTTTCCTTGAATTTCATTTCATTGACTTCAGTTGAGTGACTTTACCTTTGTGTCTTTTAGTTTACTTAAGTTGAGGTTACTTAATGAATGAATTAATTCCTTTATTTATTTATTTTGCTGTCGTTTTTTGTTCAGTTTTGTTTTCCAATTTAGTTTGGCGTCGTTCACTTTTGTTTCGTATCGTTCAGTTCATTTTCCTTGAGTGTTTCGTTTGATTGAATGGAGTTGACTCCAATATTTCCAAAGGTGACTTGGCCTCATTTTATTTGAATGGAGTATTTTTTGGTTTGGTGAACTTGATTTTGGTTTCTTTTTTTCTCCAGACTTGAGTTGAGTTGAGTGGGCCAGCATTTCTGTAGGATTTGTCGCCATCTAGTGGACGAAAGAGAACTGCCTCGTTGATTTGATTTGCTCTTTCCGGGAAACTGAAATTGTCACACTCACAGCTGTCCTTTAACAACAATTTGCTCCCGATATTGATGATTTTTTTTGTCCTTCCTGTTCAGTGGCGAGAGCGGCGCCGGGAAGACCGAAAGCACTAAACTGATTTTGAAGTTTTTGTCGGCCATGAGCCAGCATTCGTTGGAAGTGTCGTCGAAGGAGCGGACGCCGCGCGTGGAGGAGGCGCTCCTGGAGAGCGGGTGCGTGTTTGCGCTCATGATGTGAGGTCGCCGTCGCCGTTGCTGAAACGTGAGCCGTGTCAAAAGTTTGTGTCGCCGCCAGACCCATCATGGAGGCGTTTGGGAACGCGCAGACGCTCTACAACAACAACTCCAGCCGCTTCGGCAAGTTCGTCCAGCTGCATTTCAACCAAAAGGGAAACATCCAAGGAGGACGCATCGTCGACTGTATCCTCTTTTTCCGTGGCGAACGCCGTCGCTCGCTCGCTTCTTCCAATCGACCGCCGACGTCGATGCTCGTTTGACGTTCGATCCGAAGGCCGAGCCGAGTCCATTTTTCTGTTCCGCCGGCTACGAAATCTGAATTGGCCAACTATTGCCGAGTGATTGTTTGTGTTTGTTTGAAAAACCTCTCCGACTTTGGATGAACCTTGACGGACGCTTGTTTTGACGTCAGACCTCTTGGAGAAGGTGATGATTCCTTTTTTTTTTTTTTGTTCCCGCCCTTTAAAAAGTCCAATTGCCAAACGCGTCCAGAGAGGAATTTATTTTGCATGTCAGAAAATAATTTGCGAAAACGTTTCGGCGTGGTTTATTCAAATCATTTGAGGACGTCGATCTGATCCGAACGAGTGAAGATGAATCGAAAGTGATTTTTCTCTCGTCGGCCGCAGAACCGAGTCGTGCGACAGAATGCGGGCGAGAGGAACTATCACATCTTCTACGCTCTGCTCGCCGGCGCCGACCATCGGCAGACGGGTCGGTCCGCTCGCACGCCAACTCGCTCAAGTCGCCCACGCGCCCTCTAGTGGGAGCGCAAAGAATCGAAGGCGTCACGTCCGCTTTGTCTTGCAGAGTGTTTGGGTCTGAACCCGTCTTGCACGTATCGCTACTTGACCGGCCCCGCCGGCGCCCTCGACAACGACAGGGGCACTTTTCAAGAGGTTCTGGTGAGCGCCCGCCATTTTTTCCAGCTGCCGCGTTTGGACAGAAGCGCGTTTTGGCAAAAATGATGGGAGGTTTTTCTGTTTGCGTCTCGCTCGATGTTGAATTGGCCTCGAATGATTTGCAAAACGTTTTGTCGTCCAGAACGCCATGCGGACCATGCAGTTCAGCGAGGAGAACATCGGCGAGATCCTGCGACTCCTGGCGGGGATCCTGCACGCCGGCAACATCGACTTCATGACGGCCGGAGGGGCGCAGATCACGTCCAAGTCCGGTGGGGTCGCCGACGCTCGTCGCCGTCGTCGGCGTCTCGTTTGCAAAATGATCGATGCCATCATTGGCCGTCGGTGTTTGTTGACAGCTCTGAGTCGGACGGCGGAGCTTCTGGGCCTGAACCCGGACCACCTGGCCGAGGTTCTGACGCACAGGTCCATGATCCTGAGGGGGGAGGAGATCTCCACGCCCCTGACTGTCGAGCAGGTGGGTCCGACGACGACGACGTTCGTCTTTCATTCACACGTCGGTCTCGCCACGTTGCGGCTGCAAAAGTCAACCATCGTCGCGACCAATGAAGAAGAAATGGAGACGCCCCCTTTTTTTTTTCCTCTTTCTCGCAGGCGGTGGACTCGAGAGACTCGATGGCCATGGCACTTTATTCGCAGTGCTTCAACCGGATCGTCCGCAAACTCAACGAGCGCATCCGAGGGAAGGACGACTTCAAGTCCGTCAGCATCCTCGACATTTTCGGATTTGAAAACTTTGAGGTAGACGAACGAACGTCGTGCAAAGGCGACGTTGCGAATGTTGCGTAATTGTCGATGAAAATGGAAGCGGCGACTTTTTGTGTTTCAGGTCAACCACTTTGAGCAGTTCAACATCAACTACGCAAACGAGAAGCTGCAGGAATATTTTAATAAGCACATTTTCTCTCTGGAGCAACTGGAGTACAACAAGTACGACATTTTTTCGTTTGGATTTTGGGAAACCGAAAGTCAAACATTTGCTTCGCCGACTCCAACTTTTAGCGATCCGAAAACAAACCCAAAACGACATTTAATGTTTCGAAAAGTCGAAACTTTTGTGTTTGCCCAAATTGAGGTTCCACGTGCGTCGTCAAGGTTGAATTTCAATTTGTTTCAGTTTGGCTGTAGAAGGAAGAATTGGACTTGACTTGAACGGGTAAAAAAAAAAAAGAATGCTAAAACTGAAATGAAAAATAAAACAAAGCAAATTTGAAACTCTAATGACAAATCCCAAACGAGTGCTGAGCTAGTCGTGACCTTTGACCTCCCGCAGGGAAGGTTTGCTGTGGACCAACATCGACTGGATGGACAACGGCGAGTGTCTGGACTTGATCGAGAAGGTGAGCGCTCCTCGTTTTGGCGCCGCGGGCGAATGCTAATTTTCCCGCCGCCCGTTTCCATAGAAACTGGGCCTCTTGGCCCTGATGAACGAGGAGAGCCACTTCCCCAAAGCCACGGACGACACGCTGCTGGAGAAACTGCACAGTCAGCACTCGGTAAAGACACGCCTCCAAACACGCTCGCCTGTCTGAAAAAAAAGGAAAAAGTCTTTTTCCTTGCCAGAAAATCCAAAATGAAACCTGACGAATGTCAAAAGCTTCCAATAAATGTGTTGCAGAAAAATGCGTTTTACGTGAAGCCTCGCGTTGCGGTTCACTACTTTGGCGTTCGACATTACGCCGGAGAGGTAACGTTGCTTTTTGCGTCCGCTCCGATGGCATCCGAATTGAAATGCGGTCGTGCAGGTGGTGTACGACGTGAGGGGGACGTTGGAGAAGAACAGAGACACGTTCCGAGACGACGTCCTCCACGTGCTCCGCGACAGCAGGTGCGCCGCGCACAAACGTCGTCCTCATCGCCGTCGTGATTCAGCTCCGAGATGTTGTTTCCCTCCCCCCCCAAAAAAAATACTCAAAATTCAGTTTAGTTTCTTCTCGGAAGTACAGAGAAGTCACGTCATTAACCAACTTTTTTTTTTTTTTTTTTTTTAATTCTGGCAAATTTGTTTTGCTAAAGAGATTTGGTGGCCTCAGTCTAAGATAAGATAAGGGATTAAAAGTCGCCTTCCAATAAAATGATTGTGATTGTTTTGCTCTATTGTTGGTGTCGGTCAGGTTGGATTTTGTCTACGACCTTTTTGAACACGTGCAGAGTCGCAACAAGCAAGACACGTTGAAGAGCAGCTGCAAGCACCGACGACCCACCGTCAGCTCGCACTTCAAGGTCTGACTCACGTGCGCGCTTTGCGCTATGCAGTGACACCAACAACACACACGCACGCACACACACCCTCTTATCACAGCTTGCCAACTCGCCAATTTCAAATTTTGTTTTCCAACCTGGCCTCAGCCGAGTGCAGTGCCGCAGTCGGCCACAAGATGGTGCCACATTATTTTGTTTGGCGGTCGATTTGAAAGAAGAGGTGGGAAACTGCAATCCGTTCCAACTTGATTTGTAAAGCGCATTTCACCATGCAATTTTCTTGAAGTCTAACATAAAATTGCAAGAATTCAATTACAATCAAAATGAAACACAAGGTGAAAACTTTTTGAGCCCAGCCTTTTTTTTTTTTTTTGGGCTGAAGGTTGTTGTAAGGCTCAATCTTCTCCCATCCTGCTTTTTCTGCCTACGGAAAACCACGGCTGTGCCTTCAATTCATGATTATTAATGTCAGCATATTTTGAGTTGACAAGTTGCGTTTGTTAGTTTGGAAAATAAAAACGGGAAAAAATGTGTTTATTGTAAACCCATCGTGGCATTGGTACACAAAAAAAAGAGTTTTGAAACGTTTTCTTGTGTTTTCAGGACTCTTTGCACTCTCTGATGGCGACACTCAGCACCTCCAACCCGTTCTTCATCCGATGCATCAAACCAAACACGCACAAGGTGAGCCTCGATAGGCTGGATGCGTCGTTTTGTTTCCGATGCCTTCAAATCAGCTGAATAGCGCACACAAGCCCCGCCCCCTCGCAGGCCACTTTGAATGCACGCACACACGTCAAGCCCGACAAGAAGGCCTCAGCGGGAGATGGGTTGCCACGGCAACCACGACCCTCCCATCTCCATACACCGCCTTTGTTGGGCGTGTGCGCGCGTGCGTTCGTGTCCTACGAGGGAGAGTTGGGCGTCTTGGTTGGGAACTTTGCTGTCTTTTTGTCGCCGCTGCCGCTGGATTTACAGCCAGGATGTACGGTGAGGCGTGCGTGTGTGCGTGTGCGATGCTGTTGCATGAATGCGTGCATCGACTCAGTTGATTTCTTTTTTTGACTCGATCGCAACCACAAGCATCGTGAGCGATCTTAAATGCTAGCGTCAAACTGCGTGTAAATTGTATCGACTCCAAAAATATGGACGCTGATCTAAATCCGATTGATTGTCAGTTGTTGAAAATATATTGCAATGGTTTGACAATTTTAACGTCAAACAAAAATTTTGAAATGAAACAAAGTCAGGATCAAAAGACGTGTCAGCGAAGCGGCTCGCCGATTAGTTTCCGAGTCATTGTCGCCCCTCCGATGTTGGCTCGCTTTATGAAGTTACGTTTAATTCTGCGATTTCTTTCTTTTAAAGCTCGGGTCCGTTTGACGAGCACAACAGACGATCCTCTGCAAAAGTGGCCAACAATGGCTTTTTTTTGTTTTTTTTTTTAAACTTGCCCACCCAAAGTCTCCGGGGAAGTCTCCGCCCCCTTTTGTCCTCTTCAATGGCCTCCTGAACCTTGAGACTTTTTAGCCACATAGTTGACTGACTTCAACACTCTCTCTCAAACATTGTAAGATGGCGCCAAAGCACTATTTTGGGGAAAAGTTGTCGTACTTTTCTTTTAGACACGCGCGTGGAAATTTGATATCAAAATTGCAAAAATGATGCAATGTTTTGTGTTTTAGTCTTACAAAAAAGGTTTGGAAAATTGACATTTTGATTGAGCCCATTTTTGAATCGGTCAAATATTAAAATTGAATTCAGTCTTGAAATGTCGTCATCATTGTGAGGATCAATTTTGAATGATTTCCTTTTCAATGACAGAAGGAATAAACGTCAGCCGATTCTTTTTGGATTTTTGTGAGCGGCGCCTGTTTCAAATGTGACGGAGGAAGACGTGAGGTTGCGCGTTTTCCGGACAGCGCCCGTCTTTGTGTGGCTGCCGTATGCAAATGAGCACGATGCTAATCAGCCCGTGCTTCTTAAAGGCTGACAGTCAAGCATAGTTTTGTGATGGAGGGCGGAGGGGGGGGGCACATTACAGCTGGAATCAAAGCCGCCTCTCATTTGGAGCCCCCCCCTCCTCCGGGAGCTTCCGACTCCCCAAAAGTGTCTCCAAAAGGCCGCCCCGCGGACCCGCCTCACTTTCGCCGTTGTGACCTCGCAGATGCCTGACCGCTTCGACCCGACGGTGGTTCTCAACCAGCTGAGGTATTCGGGCATGCTGGAGACGGTGAAGATCCGACGCGCCGGCTTTCCCGTCCGCCGACCTTTTCAGGAGTTCTGCTGCCGGTGGGTGGTCTCGCGTTTCCGCGCGTCCCGTCGGCACCGCTCGGTCCGGCCGCCGACTTTTGTCTCTCGTCCCGCCGCAGATACAAAGTTCTGATGCGGGACGCGCTTCCGGCGGACGACGCCAGGGGGCGCTGCGTAGAGCTTCTGCAACGCTACAACAGCAGCGCCGGCGATTGGCAGATGGGGAAGACCAAGGTAAGCCGCATCGTCTTTTTTATGTGCAGTCATCGCAGGACTAAGCTCGGCCACGCGCCGCAAAAATCGGCAAAGAATAAACTGCAACTCATGATTATTTTCAACGCCAATTAATTTGTTGGTTCGATGTTCCATTTATTGATGAATCTTAAAAAAAAAAAAAACACCTTGAATCAGACGCAGTGTGCGTGAATGTGATTGGCTCGTTGCAAAGACGGCCACATGGCCTCTTCTAAAAGGGTGTGCAGACTTTTGCAGCCTTTTTTTACTTCAAATTCTGTTGCATGTTCACGATGAGAACGCTTTTAAAAAAAGATGTTGAGGCGCGTGTCAAATGTGATGCAGGAAGAAGATGAAGAATTGACGCCGCTTTGTGGCGATGGCGAGCGAAGCGTTCGGTGGAAACGGTTGTGATGTGGAAAAATGAAACCAAAAAGTTGTTTTTGTGCTCAGGTGTTCCTCAGGGAAGATCTGGAGCATCGTCTGGAGAAGCGGCGTGAGGCGGAGGTGCTGCGAGCCGCCGCCGTCATCCGAGCGCACGTGGTCGGCTACGTGGCCAGGTAGGCGGTCCTTTTGTCTGCTAAAACTAGCCCCGGCGTTGTCGTTGATCACCTGGTCGCGCGCGCAGGAAGCAGTACCGGCGTCTGCTGCGCTGCGTGCTGGTCATCCAGAAGAACTTTCGTGCCTTCCACTGGCGCCGGAAGTTCCTGCTGCTGCGCTGGGCGGCGCTCACGTTGCAGACGCGCCTGCGAGGTCACATGGCCCGACGGCGGGTGGGACGCATGCTGGACGAGAGCCGGGCCCGGAGGAGGAGGAGGAGGCAGGAGGAAGAGGACAGGTCGGTCGTCGGCACCTCGGGCCCAACTCTCACTTTGATCGCTTTCGTTTTGTAGATCGGCCGGAAGAAAAAGTGTGTTGAAAAGTTTCCGATGTGCTTGAAAGTCGCTGGCGGCTTTGCGTCGTTTTGTCGTCCGAGCACATCGGGCGCACACTTCCGATGAAGTCACGAAAAATTCTAAAGTGGACGTTCAGCTGATGTTTGGGTTTGCTCTTCACAGGGAGAGACGGCGGCTGGAGGAGGAAGAACTCGCTCAAGAGGTACCGCGTCAGGGACGTTTCTGTCAAAACAAGCTGAACACCGAAAGGCCCAAAAATGGATCTGGCCCGTAAAAAGCGCTTCAACGCTAAATAAATGAGTTTGCTTCTGCTGGCGCAGCGACAGAAGCTGCGCGTCGTGGCCGACTCAACATCACAAAATGCCTCTTAGGAAAGTAGTAATTGTAACATTGCCACAATGTAGCACCAAAACTCTGGTGTCAAGCAAGTGAGAGATGGACATCTTCGGATGCCACGGGGTCATAACGGAGAGTCTTCACGGCACACACACACACACACACACACACTACAAGCTTCTGTTCTTGTGAGCCATAAGATGAGTTTGTGTCAAGTCCAAAAACAAAACCTCGAGCCAAAGAACCCCTCCCGAGTCGTCCCTAGAGCAGTTTTCTATTCATGCCGGAGCGCGCCAGTGTCCTTCTTTGACGTTCCCAACATTGTGCCGGGCTTTGTGATCTTCAGGAATCCAGAAGGCGTGAGGACTTGCGTCGAGCCGAACAACTGGCCGCTCTCGTTCTGGCCCGACGCCACCCGTCACCCGACACCTCGGCCGAGGAGGCGTCCTCAGACCGCTCGGAGGAGGACCGGGCCGTCCGTCCGCACCAGGCCTCTCAGGTGGAGGAGATCCTGCGTCTGGAGCGCCAGATCCAGTCCCTGCAGATGAAGAAGGAGCGTCAGGAGCTGTCCCTGACCGAGGCGTCGCTGCTCCGCCTCCGGCTGCTGCGCGACCAGGAGCTCAAGCGTCTGGAGGACGAGGCCTGCGAGGCGGCGCAGCACTTCCTGCGGTCGCTCAACTTCGACGAGATCGACGAGTGCGTCCGCCACATCGAGAGCTCGCTGGCTGAAGACGGCAAGAGGGAGGACGGGCGGAGCACGGGCGGCGGCCAGCCGGAGGAGGACGTGGACGAAGGCTTCGGGGCGGACGACGAGCCCTTCAAGGACTCGCCCAACCCGAGCGAGCACGGACACTCGGACGGCCAGCGCACCAGCGGCATCCGAAGCAGCGACGACTCCTCCGAGGAGGACCCGTACGCCAACGACGGCGTCGTCGCGCCGCCGCCGCCGCTCGCCGTGGGCCCGCCGGAGGCCGCGTGCGAGCTCATCCCACCCGACGAGGATTCGGACTTTGATCGGGACGACGACGACGACGACGAGGAGGGCGCCGTCGCGTCCGGCGGCAGCGTGGCCTTCTCCAACCCTCGCAGCGAACGGCGGTCGGCCGACTGCCGCGCCTCCTCGGGAACGTACAGCAGCTCCGGGGCGTACCGCTTCGGATCGGAGGGGGCGCGGTCTTCGGTGCGTACTCGTCACAAATCCCATTCCGAGTTTGCTCCTCGTGTCAGAAGAAAAATTGGCAAAGCGCTTGAAAAACATCCACGGATGCGCGTGAAGTCCAAAAAAAAAAATCCACCCACGAAAACAAAGACAGCTGAAAATATATTCAGAAGAATTTGTGAAAATGGAAACCAGCAAAAATCCTGTTCCAAATTCCAAATTGTGGAAAAATACTCTCAGCCAAAAGTGAAAAGGTTTCCTGAATGCAAGTTGAACTTTTTGAGAACACGCGTGAGGAAAAGCAGAAAAGGATCGAAACTTTCAATTCCAGACGTCAGCATTACGTCAACTTTTTAGGGAAATTAAAAGAACAAAAAGCATCAAATTGTAGAATTACGTTGAATTGATGAAGAATGCGACAGCCACCGAGTTTGAAAACGAGCGCTGCGCCTAAATTAAGGTCGGCAACAAAGTTTCACAAAGAAGAAGTTTTGAATATTGAATGCCAACATTTGTTCAAGATGAAAAAGGGGAAAAAAAGTCAACTTTGTTTAGTGGACCACTAGAGGGCGCCCACGTCCCGCTTGCGTCTCTGCAGCCTCCGCTCCAGTTGAAGCGCGCTGAGCCGCGTTTGTTTCTTTTTTTTTTTCAGTTTGAGGACAGCGAAGATGACTTTGACAGATTGGACACGGACGACGAGCTCTCGTACCGCCGAGACTCCGTCTACAGTTGCGTCACGCTGCCCTACTTCCACGGCTTCCTGCACATCAAAGGTACGTGACGCGCGCCGCGCCGTCTCCCCGAATGGACGCCGTGACATGTGAGCTGAGATCCGAGCCACTCGGGCTGTCTGGCGCCCCTGCAGGCGGCCTGATGAACACGTGGAAGCGGCGCTGGTGCGTGCTGAAGGACGAGACCTTCCTGTGGTTCCGCGCCAAGCAGGAAGCGCTCAAGCAAGGCTGGCTGCACAAAAAAGGCGGCGGATCGTCCACGCTGTCGCGCCGAAACTGGAAGCGACGCTGGTTCGTCCTGCGGCAGAGCAAGCTCATGTATTTTGAAAACGACGGCGAGGACAAACTCAAAGGGGTGCTGGACATGCACAACGCCAAGTTAGTCTACCGGACGCCTTTTCTAAAACAAAAACAAAAAAAAAATCGGGGACCAGCATGCTTCTGTTGTTGTTTTCTGGCGGGTCTTGTTTGTCACCGGCAAGCGCAAAAGAGCAAAACGGCCGACAATTGGGTCACGAGGCAAGCATCTGTCCCACCCGTGAAAAATTGACGCTTGATGACCTGCGACTGGTCGCCAGCTCAACATGCTGCATTTGGTTGCCTTTTTTTTTTCCATTTAGTTTTTTTTTATGCTGGTCACGAGCAAGCGTGCCAACATGAAAAGCATGCTGGTCTGTGCTGGTTTTTAATTTTTTATTTTTTTTGAAAGCAGAGCTGACCTTAACCAACGCTTATCGACCGAAACGGAAACGCGACTAAATTGAGAAGTCGAATTGTTGTTATTGTTTCAGCGAGGTCATCGACAACGCCAACAAGGAGAACGGCATCGACATCGTCACGTCGGAGAGAACGTACCACCTGGTGGCCGAGACGGCGGAAGATGCCAGGTCAGGCTCACCTTGACCGGCATGACCACGACGGATGATGTCACGATGACTTTGCGAGTGACAAAAATGGTCACCGTGACGACCACGATGACAAACGGGCACGGTGGCCATCGGGGGGAATTTTGTGATTTTCACAAACTGAGCCGGTAGAACTCCGACGACGACGACGACGACCCACGTGACCGTTGCCGAATATGTCTGGGTTGAATTTTTGTTGACGACGACGACGACGACACTTCTGACGGCGACGGCACGTTTTGCTGACGATGTGTTGACGCTTTCCAGCCAGTGGTTCAGCGTGCTGAGTCAAGTCCACGGCTCCACCGAGCAGGAAATCGGCGAGATGCACGACGAGCAAGCCAACGCGCAGAACGCCGTGGTGAGTCGAGCGCGCCGGGCAAAAAATAAAATAAAATAAAAAAACCTCCAAATTCGTTTTTGGTCCTCCAGGGCACTCTGGACGTGGGCGTGATCGACTCGGCGTGCGCGGCGGACAGTCCGGAGAGGTGAGGACGCGTCGGCGTGCGTTTGCAAAGTCGGCCGGCCGTTGGCGCTCACTCGCTCGCTCGCTGGTTTAGGCCCAACTCGTTCGTCATCATCACGGCCAACCGAGTGCTGCACTGCAACGCCGACACGCCCGAGGAGATGCACCACTGGATCACGCTGCTGCAACGCTGCAAGGGCGACGCCCGCGTCGACGGCCAGGAGTTCATCATACGAGGTCGAACCCAAAAAAAAAAAAAAAAATGTTTACCGTATTCTTGACAACCGAGCCATTTTTGGGAAAAAAAAAAAAAAAAAGCAAAATCAGATTTTTCAGGTTGTCATCCTCAAATTTGAGTGAGAACACGATGAAAGGGAAAATGAGAAATTTAGTTTGATTTTCACCCAAAAGCGACGAGGCGTCATTTTCGTGACATTTAAGAAAAAAAAGTGCAAAAGCAAGGTTTGAATTTTTCATTTTGCGCGTGCGTCAGGTTGGCTGCACAAGGAGATGAAGCTCAGCGCGGGCGCCAAAGCGTCGCTGAAGCTGAAGAAGCGCTGGTTCGTGTTGACGCACAATTCTCTGGACTACTACAAGAGCTCCGAGCGCGGCGCCGTCAAGTTGGGCACGTTGGTGCTCAACAGCTTGTGCTCGGTGGCGCCGCCCGACGACCGCGTCTTGAAGGACACGGGTGGGCGACCCGACCGCCGTTTGCGACCTTGCCGCCTTCTGACCTTTGTCACTCGCAGGCTACTGGAAGGTCATCGTCCACGGCCGCAAGCACTCGTACCGCCTCTACTGCAAGCTCGTCAACGAGGCCGCCCGCTGGGCCGCCGCCGTCCAGAACGTCATCGACGCCAAAGCGCCCATCGACACGCCCACGCAGCAGCTCATCGTGCACATCAAGGTAGCCGCCGGCGTCTCCTTGGGCCGCGTTCGCGCCCGCGTCCGCGTCGTTGCGAAGCGTCCGAACGGAATGCCGGATTGGGGGCGAGCGGTGCGCTTTCCGGCGGCAGACGGCCGCTCGGCGAAGCCGTCCAAATGTGTTTGGTGGACTTGGCGTCTGACCGCCGCCCTCGGGACCTTCGGGGGGCGGAGTGACAGAATCTCCTGACGCGGGCTGTCCGATCCTTGTCGGCGGGAAGTCGGATTGGTTTCCGGCGAGGGTTGGCATCGATTCCGTTCGCCGGTCCGCTCGGGCTTCTTCTCACTGGAGCGCTTCGTGATGAAAATCAGCACCTCCGAATCGGAGAGCCGTCGGGAAAGGGGGCGTGGCCTCTCCCGTCCACTCGGGGGCGAGATTCTGCCCCGAGTGGAGCAGTTCAAGTATGTCGGGGGTCTTGTTGGGGACGCAGCGTCCGCCTCGATCCCGACGCCGTGTCGCGACGAAGGAGGAGGAGCCGAGCTCCATTTAGCGCTCGATTTCCGTTCCTCCCCTCGCCGATGGTCGTGACCGAAAGGACAGAACCCGGATACCAAATAATTTCCCCGCGGGCTCTCCCTCCCGGACGAGTTGAGACGCTCGCTCATCTCAGGATTGAGCCGTCGCTCCCGACGAGGCGGCTCGGGCAGCCGGTTCGGTCGCCTCCCGGACGCCTCCGGGTGACAAAAGCTGACGTCGCCGTCCTCGCGGGCGCTGGATGAAGTGGCCGGGGGGACGGCGCTCGGAAGTAAACGTGACGTGTGTGCAGGAGAACAGTCTGAACGCGGAGGTGGTGGAGCAGATCTACAAGCGGAACCCCATCCTGCGCCACAGCCGCCACCCGCTGCACTCGCCGCTTCTGCCGCTGCCCTACCGAGACGTCGTCCTCACTGCCGGTGCGTCCGTCCGTCCGTCGGTGGCGACCGGAAGGCTCGTGGGCACGCCGGCGTCACCCGCGCTCGCTCGCGCACCTTTTTGCTTTTTTCCCCCCCTTCAGGCTCCAAGACGTGCGGCAGCCTGCAGGAGGAGGCGCTGGCGGCCTTCGCGCGCCTGCGGCAGCTGGAAGGCGCGGTGGAGCCGGCGCCCGGCATCGGGGCGCTCCTGCGGGCGTGCCGGGAGCCGCGTGCCCTCCGCGATGAGCTCTACTGTCAGCTGGTCAAGCAGACGGCGGCGCCGCCCGGGCCGCACGGCCCCGCCAACCTCAACCGTTGGAAGGCGTTGGCGTGCGCCGCCTGCGCCTTCCTGCCCAGCAGGAGCGTCCTCGCCTACGTCCGCTTGCACCTCAAGAGGTCGCGCAACGTTCCGACACGCCGACTCACGCTTTCTTTGGCTTTTTTTTTTTTTTTTGGGGTCACATTTTCGAGCCTCCCTTCCTCCTATTCGACTTTTCTCAGACTTGAGTCATTTTCCTTTTTTTCTGCCTACATTTTGTTTTTCCCCAAAGTAATTTTTTCCCTTTTCTCTCTATTTTTTTTTCCCACTTCCTTCACTTTTTTCCTGATTTAAATTTGTTCCCCCTTTTCCTAAAATCTTTTTCCTTGTTTCATTTCCCAATCGGTTATTTGACCCATCTGCCGCTTCGGTCCCGGCCCCCGACACTAAACGTCTAAACGGCAACCCTTCCCCCGTAGGACTCGAGAGGCGTTCCCCGGCACGGAGATGGAGCGCTATGCCGCCTTTGCGCTGGACGCGCTGAAGAAGACGCGCGGGCGTGAAAACGTCCCGTCGCTGGAGGAGATCCGAGCCGTGGCGGCGCGGCGCGACATGAGCACCGCCGTGCACTGTCACGGTGGAGGCTGCTGCAAGATCACCATCAACTCGCACACCACCGCCGGCGAGGTGAGTCGCCGTCGCCGTCGCCGTCATCGCCTTTTCACATGGCGCTTCACGTCTTGCACCCAAAAAATTCTTAAGCATGCTTTTATTGTAGATAAATTTTCCCTTTTTCCAGAGAGAAAAAAAATGGACTTATGCAATTCAAACAAAAATATTGGGACATCTTATTGTTTCAATTGAAAGACTTTTTATACAAACGGAAAACTTGTAAATGTTCAGACTTTTTAAAAACGTATTTCCCAAATTGACTTGTGTGGTTGCCATGGTAACAAGGACCTCGTGAAAATATTGCAGATGAATGTGCGTATTTGACGTGTGTGTGTGTGTGTGTGTGCGCGCGCACGTGCATTAGGTGGTGGAGAAGCTGCTGCGCGGTCTGGCCATGGAGGACAGCCGAAATATGTTTGCGCTCTTCGAACACAACGATGTCGTGGAGAAAGCCATCGAGAGTCGCACCGTGGTCGCCGATGTGCTCGCAAAGTTTGAAAAGTCAGCGACGCTTGCTGGAACTAAATCGGAATTGTTCTTTGTTGTTGAGCCGTTGTGAAAAAGGTGCCCTTCCTCTCCGTGCGCTGTAGGTTGTCCTCCGGTCCAGAGGAGGGCAGCACCGGCTGGAAGTTGTACTTCAAACTTTACTGCTTCCTGGACGTGGACAACGTTCCCAAAGACAGCGTGGAGTTTGCCTTCATGTTTGAACAGGTAACCGCCACGCCACACTCGTGTGGCGCCAAGTACCGATTCGGCTCCGGTCGCAAAACGGCCAAAAGTTGATGAGAACGCAGACGCAAAAAGTGTGAAAGATGCATTTGGCTTTTCAGGCTCACGAAGCGGTGATCCGCGGTCAGTATCCGGCTCCCGAGGAGACTCTCCAGTTCCTGTCGGCGTTGCGGCTTCAGTACCTTCTGGGAGACCAAAGCCCGCAGGCCCGCGTGCCGGAGACGTGGCAGGTGTTCCCCATGGCTCGCCTGCGGGCCCGCGTGCACAACTCGGCGCGGAGCTTCGCGCCGGGCGGCGAGCGCTCGGGGCCGTCGGAGCGCAAGCGTTCCAGCTTCCTGGAGGGAACGCTGAGGCGCAGCCTTCGCGGCGGCTCGCTGGGCCGGCGCCGTTCGGATGCCGAGAACGGGCTGGAGGCCTGGATGAGGGAGGAGGCGGAGGCGGTCCGCACCGGCCTGCTGGACAAGTGGAGCAAGCTGCGCGGCGTCACACGCGAGCAGGCCATGCGCAAGTACATGGCGCTGGTCCGCGACTGGCCCGGCTACGGATCCACGCTCTTCAACGTGGAGGTGAGCACGCCCATCCTCACCTTGTGAATGGAGCCCACCGGACCTTTCTTCTTCGTTTTGGGTTAGTTGTTGACTCCTGTTACCGCTCTGTGAAAAATGACCATATAGAAACCACGTGAAAATGTTTTTTTTTCCAAATCCTGGAGAACCACCATCAAAAAGTTACAACGGGCAAGTCAGCACGGGCCGAGTATGAAGTGAAACACCAAAGATGGACTCACGCAAATTGGCCTTGATGTTGCAGTAAAGCAAACTTTTCAACCAACTGCAACGCACACAAAAGGAACATTGTTGTTTTTTTGTTTTTTTTCAAACATTGCATTATAACCAACGTTTGCGAGCTTAATGCTAACGCATAATGCGAATTGCCAGAGGCGGGCTAACAGAAATGAGCACTGTTAGGCAAATAACTGCTGCGTCGAGCTCAGTGCTGCCACTGGACATGTTGTGGCACAATGTGGTACTACACCGAATGCGGGGAACTTGCCCGCAAAAATCAAAAACATGATAGCTTTGAAAATGTGCGTTGTAGAGCAAGTTGACGATGTTGCGATGTGATTTTGTCCTCCAGTGCGGCGACGGCACGTTCCCGTCGGAGCTCTGGCTGGGCGTGAGTCGCGAAGCCGTCTCGGTGTACAAGCGAGGCGAGCCGTGGCCTCTGGAGGTTTTCCCCTACGAGCGCATTCTGTCCTTCGGGGCGCCGCTCGCCAACACCTACAAGATCGCCGTGGACGGACGAGAGCTCGTCTTTGAGACGCAAATGGTAAGTGGAGAAATCAAAATGTGCGCCGCGTCGGACGACGTGAGCGTTTCATATCGGCGCCAGAAAGCACCGAGCGACCAACCCACCCGTCCGTTAAACAAGCAGCGAACGAATCGAGGCCCCCCGGCGAGCGACATTTGCGTCACAAAGTGCAAAGTCGAGATGGTGACCGACTTGGCCTTCCTGTTGTGCAGGTGATGGCCGTCGCCAAGCTCATGAAGGCGTACGTCAGCATGATGGTGAAGAAGCGCTACAGCGACTGTCGGCCGCTCGCCGGCCATTGCGGCGCCAGGTGAGCGCTGACGACAGCGCCGGTCCCGTTTGGCAGCGAGCTTGTTGCCGCTCAACTTTCCAGGCCGCTCCAAACGCCACTTTCAGCCTCGCCAACCAAAAAGCGGCACGGGACACCATTTTGGAAATGAGCCTCGGCTTCGGCGCGGGGCAGCGCTCACTTTGTTCCGCTTCAACCTCTGTTGCCAGAAAATATTTAGTTTTCCGTCATTTTGGAACTTGAACATAACAAGCGCGTTTTCTTTGTGTGAGCCACTTTGTAGCATGTCAAGAAGAAAAAAAGTAGCTGTAAATAAGCCGGTGTTGTGATTGGCTGGCCGAGCAAGTGCCTAAAAAAAAAACAAACAAACAAAAACAACCACCGTTGCGCACGTGTGGTCCGTTTCAACGAGGAGTTACATTCCATTTGTTGCTATGGCAACATCGTCAAAGCACTTGCGACATGCTAATGCTTGCGGCGTTAGCGAGCGGCTGTTGTCGTTTTAAAAGCAAAATTTCTCAAACTTTTTTAGTCTGGGGGAGATTTTTGATTTTATAATATTTAATTTTTTTTCGATACACAGAAGCCCGCCAACTTGGAATGGCCAACAAACGTGATTAGAATTCACGCAATAGATTCTTGAACACAACTTGGAGGGGGGGGGCTTGTTTCAATGTCCATTCAAAAAAATAATAATATTAATAATAATTAAACCTGCAAATGAGCAGGTCAAAAACATGCAAATAAGTCCATGATCAGTAATTGAAAAATCAGCAAATGGCCAACAGCAAAAATGTGGTCTTGACGCTCCCAAATGCCAAAGCAATTTGTAAAGTGCCTATTTTGTGTGCGTTGGTGCGACGTTGTACAAAAGAAAGCTTATTTTAGGTTTGACAAGGACGACTATCCAAAATATTTCCAGCAAATGATGCTTGAAATCGGCTTTCCTTTTTCTGACTTGAGGAGCACGTCGCCGTGGTTGCCAGTTGAGCCATTTCAAAAGATTGCGCCAACACGTCAGCGGGCGGCGGGTCCATCCAAAGACACACACACACACACACACACACACACACATGCAAGTGCCTTTTTTGCTGTGCAAGTTTTTGAATGTCTTTGTGCAATGTTTCTCTCAAATCTTCTGCGATGATGGTTGTACATTTTCTTGCTTTTTTTATTGTTACGCTCTCTGAGGACCATTTGGACAATAAACATTCTGCTCAAAATGTGTGTCCGTCAAATATTACCAAGAACTGAAACTCACACAAATAACCGTTCACAAGTTCACGAGTAAAAGCGCAGCGCAGGGGTCGACTCTGGGGGGGTCGACTCTGGTTCCCCTATGTGGGCATTCCCTTTAAGAAGGGAATGCCTGACGGGCTGCCCAGGCTCGCACGCAGTTTTTGGGGAGACTTCGCTTGACCAAAATAAAATGTTTTTCTAACCAAAATCAAAATGGCTGTGTCAGAAAGGTTCTTTTCCATCACCAATCCAGGCTTGCGCGGCTTGCCTCTCCGGAAGGCGATTTTTGCCAAGGTCCACTGGTCGAATCCTTACGGTGTGACTGAAGTGTTTGAATCACAAATCATGGTGAAAAAAAGTTTGTTTTTAGTTTTCTATTTTGTTTTTGTCTATAATTGTGAAACGTTTTCTATTTAGAAAAAAAGAAACGCCAAACAGTGGACTTGAGCCGCACTCCATACCTGTAGGTGGCGCAAATGTGTTCGCTTCAACGAAGCAGGTTGGCGAGTACGCCAAGGAGACGCCGCCGAAGAAAAACAAGCTGGTTCTTTTTGGCATCTTTCTTTTCTTCATTCCTTTGTTTTAGATTTAATAGTTCCGAAAGTCAACAAATTCGCGTCCAGTGTTGTCATGTGATCACGTGTTCATGTGGTGAAACGAAATATCAAACTCGGCTAACATTAGCCAACCGGCTAGTCGCTTAGCACCGCGTTGCCTGACAACGGCCAGCAAGCAAATCGGGTTAGCCTAGCCGCATGCTAACAACACTCGTCGTCTCTGGCTGAAACAAACAAACAAAAACTAGCCCAGGAGAGCGAGTTGGATAGGCGGCCGCGATGGCGGAGGACACTCGCCGCGGCTGGGAGGAGGACGAACGCGGGCCTGGAGCGCTTCATCGCGGCTTCGTGCTCATGGAGGCCCTCGTGGACAAGCTGAAAATCTTAAACTGCGACCACGAACTGCTGGAAAAACACAACATGAAGCCCCTCTGCAGGCATGTCACCCCGCAAGAAAAACGATATTTCTCAAACTGCTCTTTTGTGAATTATTAAAAAAAATATAATAATGGTTTCTCCAAGTATCACTCGAATGAGCAACAGGAGCAGAGCAGACCTAAATGTTTCTAAAAAACGAGACGGAGGTCGTATTCCCAAAATTGTAATGTTATTAATTGTAAAGTGACGTCATTTGACAAGAATTAAAATCTCCATGGCTAGCCCCGCCCTCTTCCCCACCAGGTGCCATCTTAGGCTGGCACAAGCAAAACTGTTCTGGACCGCAGCTTTTTTTTTCATTTATTTATTATTTTATGACGTGCCAGCTCTTTGAGTCTGTGCAGATTACCTTTAAAGTGACTACAGAAAAGAATTTTATCTGATGACCCAAAGAGTTTTAATTCCCAAAACCCGAGATTTGGTCGCAAATGCACAAGCGCGACGTCTACAATAATTTTTGTACAGTTTTGCAAAGCCAAACTTTTTTCTTCTGATTGGACGACCTCAATTTGTTTGGTGTCCCAAAGTGTCACAAAATCTCTTTTTTTCTTATTTTTTATTGTGCCTTCCTGGCATTCAATTTGCTGGACGTGGTCACAAAAACGTTGGGCTAACCTTGCGTGTGTTTTCCGTGGCGTTGCAGACATTATTTTGTGTCCGGCCCGTACCTGGCGGCCAATCCGGGCGAGCAGTTTTACGTGTTCACCATCATGGCCGCCTGGCTCATCAATTGCACGGGCAGAAGCTTTGCCAGACCTCAGGAGGACGATGAGCCCGCCGCCACCGTTTCCAACATCCTGGCCGAGCTCAGGGCGCTCGTAAATGTTTTCTGATTTCATTATGTCCCCGTTTGGTGAGTCAACGCGACGCGTCTCAACTCGTCTTTTTGGTCTGGATTTAGGGGGTGAAGGTGGACTTCCCGCCGTCCAAGCTCAAGTCCGGTTCAGGCGAGCACGTGTGCTTTGTGTTGAACGCGCTGGCGGAACACGCACTCAAGAGGCGGGGCTTCACCTTTAAAAGGTGATCATTTGTTACCTTTTTCTGCCTTTTGCGTTCATTTGGTGGCCTTTGTGCTGCTGCTGCTGCTGGTGTGTGTGTGTGTGTGTGTGTGTGTGTGTGCGCGCGCCATACGAAAAGACGAGGCCTCTTTATTTCAAGGCAACTCAATCAAAGTGCAGTGACAAACACGGCAAGCAAGTTATTAATTGTTCAAGAAATGACGTTTTGTCATGTTTCAAAACTGCTGACACAGATGTTCCTGTTAAACAGAAAACGCTTTGCGTTCACACTTAAGAGAAGTGAGAACCAAAGTTAAAACCGTTAGAATCACAGGAAGCGTGTAGGGCTGGGCGATATGGCTGAAAACGATATTGTGGCGCAACTATCGGTCGAAATCGAGATATATATTCAATTATTATTCATTTAGATTTATTTTTACTGTTGAAAAGGGAAAAGGGCTGAATTCCGAAAATGTAACCTCCAAAATGAACTGGAAAAAAAGTCGGACGGACGCCGGCCTCGCTTCTCTTCTTACGCAAGACTTGAACCGCACCAGCGCCTTTGTTCTTTTCAGTCCAAACTATCCCACGGAAAACGCGGAAGAAGAAGCGGTGACGGACGGCCATGCAGAACTGGAACTCCACGACGCGGACGTCGTCGCCGTACGTCGTCCGCTCGTCGCCGTCGACGACCGTCTTGGTGCTTCGTGTCGGTGTTGACGCGGCAGGTTTGTGTCTCTTCAGGACGACGACGACGACGACCTGGTGGACTTGGAGACGCTGACGCTGCAGAGCACGTTTCAAGTGAGTCATCGGCACCGGCAAGCGGCGTCGCTCGGCGGCCGACGAGTTTGAAGCAAGCCGCCTGCGTCTCTCCGACAGGAAGCGGCGGCGGCGGCGCTCAAGTCCAAACCCGATGCCATCCTGCGCTCCACGCTGGACGTGACCGAGTGGAACCTGGAGCTGGAACGGGTCCTGCCCCTCCTCAAAGTCACCATCAGGACCGACAACAAGGTAGCGCGCCTCCTCCAAAGTCCAAAAGATCTCTGGCACCTTCGTGTTCGGCGATAGCGGACGATGCCAAAGGAAGACGACCTCCGACGACGTCACGCGGTTGTCAAATTCGTTGGCACGCTTTCCAAATTGTTTCTTTTGAATGAATTTCAGCCGCTTTTGTTGCTTTTTGACGTTTGCGTCTCGTTGGTGCAGGACTGGCGTGTCCACGTGGAGCAGATGCATCAGCACCGGGACGCCATCGCGTCGTCGCTGCACGAGGCCAAGGTGCGTTTGCGTTTGCGTGGCGGACGCTTGTGGCAACGCCATGGCGTCGCACTTGCGGTCCCGCCCCCTCGCTCAGCATTTTTTGGGCTCAACCCAAAGTTTGTTGAAGTTGAACTCGTATTGTGCCGAAATGCCCAAAAGGTTCTCGACTGCTTCGGCATTGGAATTTTTTTGTCTTTCAAATCGAAGCTCTCGAACGAATCTGGAAAATGGAGGCTCGGTGACTTTTGCGATTTTCCTTTCTCGCTTGTTGCGCTTTTGTGTGGGCGTGGCCGCAGGGCTACCTTGACAAGATGGAGGACGACATCGGCAGGACGTTGGAGAAGGTGTCCAGTCGAGAGAAGTACATGAACAAGCGGCTGGAAGGCGTCGTCGGCGAACATCGCGCCGCCCAGGCCGAGCTGAGCGAGGTCAGACTCCGCCCACTGCCGCCAGCGTCCAAATTTCTCTTCCCGGTTCTGATGGCGTGCTCTCGCGCCAGGTCCGGGAGCGCTACCAACGCGCCAGCGGCGGCGTGGCCCAGAGGACGCGACTCCTGGCCGAGGTCAGTGAAGCGCACACGCACAGACGTGAGGACCGCAGTGGCTTGCAAAAGTTTTCATCCCCATGACGACGTACTTTGTGGCGATCGGGCCCGCAAGTTCCATTTTGCTTTTTTCGGACGCCGGCGAAGCGCAAACGATCCTCGTGATGTGGTTGGCGACGCGCCATCGAGACGGTCCTCGCGTGAGCGTGTCGTCGGCTTGCGTACTTGAGGAGCGACGGCGGCCCAGCTTTGTCCATCTCTTTGTTTGTCTTTGACTTTCTTTCTGAGGTTTGCCCCTCGGACGGCCGCCGCCTCCGTCGTCTGCCGACAAGCGCGCGACGCGATCGATCCTTGGCCGCGATTTCGTCGAGTAGGTTGAGATGAACTTTTGAGAGCTTTGTGAGCACATCGCACGCGAGGGCCCGAGTAAAATGCGCCTCCGAGCCTCGAGCCCGTTTCAAAATCGGCCCGATCGGCGCTCCTCTGATGTTGTCTTGTTACGTTTGTTCTGTTTGCTTTTCCGCAAACGCACGCACACTCTTGCTTTGTCCTGAGCCAAGAAACGGCGCGTCGCTCCGGGGGGTGAACACTTTTGCAAGTCACTACTAAATAACTCTGAAGCGCACGTGAGCGGCCAGTGGCGAGGCGAGGCGGCTCGTTGACGAACTGGCAAGCGGCCTTGCCAGTCTAAAAGCGGGAAATGCTCGCGTCCGTCGGCCGGCGCCTCCGAGCCCGATTCTCCTTCTAAAAAGTCTCGGCGATGGGAAAGCAACAAAGCAGACGAGGTGGCGTGTGAAGATGTTGCGCTTGTGCCTTTTCAGCTGAGTGAAGAGTTGGAGAAGGTGAAGCAGGAGACGGAGGAGCGAGGCAGCAGCATGTCGGACGGAGGTGAGCAAAGCCGGCGCCGTGCGTCGCCGTTTGTCGACTTGAACGCGCTCGCTCGTGCGATTGCAGCGGCGGTGGTGAAGATCAAGCAGAGCGCCGGCAAGCTGAAGCAGGAGATCGTGCGCATGGACGTGCGCGCCGGCGTGGTGGCGCACATGCTGCTGCACGCCAAACTCAAACACAAGTCCAACATCAGCTTCGGCATGCGCGCCGCCGCCGTCTGATTGAAGGCGAGTCAGCATTTGAAGAGGAAATGAACGCTTTTGGTCTTGCCGAGAGGGAGGACAGATGACAAATGGCGTGCGGCTTCTTTCTGCGCCGGCGTTTGACAAAGCGAGTTCGGAGCCCTGAAGGCGACGAAGCGTTTCCGCTTGCAAATGTTTGCCGTGATTTTGCAAAATGTCGTCAACGTCTTCAAAACGCGCCCGTGTCGCATTTGGACCAAAATGTGTTTTGGTTTTGCTTTTAGTTTTTTTTTTCTTCTGTCAGCTTTAAATGCCCTGACGCTTTTAAGAGAGCTTACTGAAATGAGCAAGGCCAGAAGGAAGCAGGCAAGGTTGTTAGTTTTTCGAGAGCTGACAGGCGACTCCTCTGGTCTCTCGTCTCTTTTATTAGGAAACAGGAAATTCACTGGCAATGAGCGTCTGTTTGGACTGAACTTCTCACCAGGAGACAGGAGATGAACTGACAATAAATGTCTGATTAGACTGAAGCGTGTGTGCGTGTGCAATCATTAATGATACAAGTTGTGTATAAAATATGATTCTGATGACATAAAGTTGCTTGAGGTTAATGTGATCTTCAGCTTATTTTACACTTGCCATCTCTGCCGAAAATTGGCCACCATTTGTGAAATGGCTTTGCTTTCAATTCCGCCCCAGCAATGAAACGATTCAGAAATATCATTTGGTCTTTTCTAAAAAGTAAAAAAAAAAAGCATAAGAAATAAATCTTGCCGTTCGAGTCTTTTTTTTTTCTCCTTTTTGGGACTTTTGTCAATTTGCCGAATTTTGAGTTTGTTCTTTTGCAAATGAAATGAAATTTGGTTTGGAAGGCTTCCCTGCTTTATGAGAACCGATGCCAATGAATGAAAATCATTAAAGGTCATTGAGATCAGCTTCTGGAAATGTTCGGTTCGTTTTCGTTTGTGTCGTGTTCGGATGCGACGCCGCTTCCTGCCCAAACAACGACCGCTTTGATGAACACGTCGCCTCGTCTTGGGTCCTTTGCATCAATTTGAAACTTTTTTTCAACTCTTGTCATCTCAAACAATTATTCCAACGCGTACGTTAAATGTAGAGTTACGAAGCCAATCCGATGCCGCGTCGCCTCTTCGTCCTTAATGACAAAATGAACGCTTCATCTTACAGCAACTTCTTCTCGATGAAATATTTGCAATTGTTCGCTGACCGAAAATGGTCTCAGTCCTTCGTAGGAACGTACACGTTTGGAAATGTTATTTTCGACCCGTTGTTAGGCGTTCATTTGGTATAAAGGTTGAGTGGTAGAAATGAATGAAAGTAAAATAGATTTGTTCCATTTTCAAGGATTTATTAAAATGGATAAAGTTCGGATAATATTCATTAATTAAAAAACAAAAACACTTTTCCAGGATGGAGTCGAATGCCGGGAGATCGCAAGTCGGCCCTCCTCAAATAGTGCCGCCGACGCTCAACACATCCTCCTTTTTTGAAGCGTGACGGGTCAGCCACACACCAACTGCCCCCCAACCACAAACAAACACACACGCACCCCCACACACACACACTTCTGCCCTCTGGACAAAAAGAGGCGCACTCGACCGCAGTTTCCTGGATTCTCTCGAGGCTGTCGACATTTAATTTGAAAGATGCAACTAAGAAAAACCGATCACGAAATTGAGTTTTTCTTCCAAAACACGAAATGTGATCCCCAGAACTGGTGAGTGATGTGATGTGCTCTATAAATCGACAACGTGAGCGTTTCGTTGGCTTTCTTTTCGCTTTTTTTTTTTTGCTGCACGGCAGCGCTGGTCAAGCGGTGGCCACGCCCCCTCCACCGACGTCATCGCAGTTCGGCGGCCGCTCACAAAGTCCACAAAAGTTGTTGTCGCCATTCAGGAGCATCGCGCTTCACGTTTTGCTTTTTCCGGAGAGAAGGCAGAAGAAGAGGAAACTTCCTCAAGTAAGTGCACGTGTGCGCGCACACGCGGTCGCTGCTTGACGACAGTTGAGCTCCGAACTGCTTCGTGGTTTTGCTTGTCGTCAACTTGGAAAAAAATTGAAAAGAGCAAAAAAAACGAACGTCGTCTGGAGAAAAGTCGCGCTGCAACTCCCAAGATGCCAATTGCATTCTTTGCTTGAAAGGTAAAAGTACACGTCGTACCGAAATAACCGCTAAGTCAATTTGATCCAATAGTACTTGAGTAGAAGTAGAAGTAACTCAAGTATTGAAAGGCTGTTTAGAAATGTGAAGCGGCTTGTTGAATATATTGAAAGATTTGAGGCAGACTTGGCTGCGAAAAGAAATTAGGGGGGGGGGGGCTCAAAATTCGTCTTTGTGACAACTGCAACAGTGCTGAGAAATATTCCTGTCACTTAAAAGTGGCAGTTGCTCTTTCAAGACAAAAGCAAAAAGTATTTCTGTGCATTTATTCAACTCCAAAGTTTTGTTTCACTGAACGTCAAATTTTCCTGCTTGAAGACTTAAAAGAACACAAGCGGCAAAAAAAAAACACAAGCAGCAAATAATGCAGGCCAGCCGCCAATCGACCCAAACATAAATACAAAGTTTCCACACGTCTTTGATTTTATTTTCTTGTGTTTTCCTTGAAGATCAAGGTCACCTCTTGAATTGCTGATGGGATGAAACTCTCTGGACACGCCCATTTTGCTTCGATAAACATTTGATTGGTCTCCCAAATTGCCTTGCTTGCTTGTTTTGGTCATCAAAAAGCCACGTTGAGCTCGTCATCGTCATGAGAAAAAGGGGCGTTACCCAAATCTGCGTGTGGCATTTTCCACGTTGACCCAAACGGGACGCGGCGTCTGCTGATCCGACACGAATGACCCAAATTTGGACGACCGTAGACAAGTTTGTTCCAACGTAAACACGATGAGCTTTTTTCCAACTTTCTTTTTCTCATTCCGAGCCACTAAAACGCACGAGATGGCTGCGGTCGCCACGCACGGTTTGAGTGCTTGTCTGCCGGTGTGTCAAGTTCATCAATTTGACATTTTATCACGCGACACCAATGACGAGGACAGGCGCTCCATTTTTTTTGTGACCGCTCGCAGGGACCACGAAGAGAAAGACGCGTTCCGTTCTGCTCGCTCGACGCCGCGATACTTCTCTCCAAGTTCTGTTCTGAACTCACCCCTCGGGTCCGTTTTGCGCGTTCCCGTTTACGAGGGGCGCGGGCTTCATTATCAAAAATATGGCAACGCGTCAAAACATTTGAGTCACTTTAACGACTTTCTGGACAATATCGGAGGCGTCAACGAGGCCGCTCAAGACAGATCAAGGAAGTCGAGGTCGCCGTCTTTTTATTTTCCTTTGGCATTGTCCTTTATGAAAATAGATAACCTTACACGTGGCATTGTACGCTGTTAAAACGCCCGCAAATAATAACAATTAATAACAATGCCACGTGTAATGGCCGGCAGTAGTTATTGAGGTTACTGGCAGTAAAGTTGCTATTGAGGTTGAGTTAGAATGAAGGAGGAGCAGCAACCACGGAATGACCCGACCGCAAACCTCGATAAAACATTTCTATCACGATTACACAAGACTTATATAAGAGAGGGAGGTACAGGGGAGGGGCAAACTCTATAAAAAGGAAAAGCTCAGAGTGCCACGTCGAAAACAGCAGAAAAGACACTTCGCCATACAGAAGAAGCTCGCTGCAAAGAGACCAAGAACGGAGGAAAACGAGTCTCAAGAAGAACAAGAAAGTGAGTATGAGCGAATGCAAATTCCTGCTCGAGACGCCAGAGAAGGATCCAATCCGTCGAAAGAGGATCCTTACGGACGTGAAAAGACTTTTGCTTCCGAAGTCTTCCGAAGTATCGCAGCTCACAGGAGGGGCTGATTTTCCACTGCACGAGATTCAGACTGAAAAACACCACGGCGAAGGCCCGGCTGGGTACCCTGAGTCGAATGGTGGCACCGACCAGGTTCCCGGAGCCTTCCGTGGAACTGCAGGAGCTGCTGGAAAACCACTGCAGGGTGCCGGATTACGAGAGATACTACCACGACCGGCACAGCAGGAACAACAACAGCAGCGAGAGGGAGGAGCCGGAGAACCACCGGAGGAGGGGGAGGACGAAGCATTCGTACTCTACGAGGACCGGAGCAAGACTGGCGAGAGCGCGCAATGATACTGGAAAAAAAAATACTGCTCGGACGACATAAGTGAAGACTTCAAAGAGGCGTGCGCGCAATCGACCGACGCCGATTACATGAGACTGGTGACGCAGGTAACCATCCATACCTGCAACGCCATCGTGATCACAATCCAGACGATAAGCAGCCTTTTCGAGTGGCTGGAAATCAACTCGCAACTATGGCTCGCATCAAGCGAGCGATCGGAAGGCGACGTCCCGCACTACCACCTGCTCATGTCGACTTCCAAACGCTCGGACAACATCAAACGTACTTTCAACCGGTGCTTCCACGATGCCGGATGCTTCAAAAGCCAGAAGGTGAGATCGTTTCCAAACAGCGCATGTCTGCACGGACCGACAGCGAGATACTGCCGGAGGCGTCGACCATTGCTACTCACAGCCCGCTGGTGCGCTGGCAATCGGAGGAAAACATCCAAAATCCCATGACCAAAGACATCATGCGCAACTACGATGCGTTGACCTCGCAGGAGATGTTGGAGAAAGCTCCGGACATCATCGAGAACCACCTGCACCGATCGAACCTGCAGGCAGTGATCCGCAACTGCAGACTGTACGACCTGACGATGCACAGGATGTGACCCGTGGGCCCGACGTGGCCTTTCGTCCAGAAGGTCAACAAAAGACTTTTGAGAAGCACACCAAAAGTGCGCCGTTCTTGTCGCTTTCTCATCCTGGTCTGTTTTGGTGTCAAAGTTACGCAACTTGTGTTTGAAGAAGAACAAATGACGTCACAAAGCTTTGTCAGTTGTGACATGACAGTTGCCGAAAGGCAAAAAGCTCGGCGGACTTCTTCGACCCGCTGTCGTTTCATTCAAGGAATCGCTTCAAGACCGAACGAGGTTTTCTCCAAGTCGATTCGAGTCGAAATGAAGAAGCTCGCCGACACCGCCGGTATGTTCCCAACCCGTCGTCCGAGTTTTGAGCTCCAACCGCACCGAAGTCCCGGCAGCCTCGTAGGTTTGGCTTCGGGCCGCCGGGACCAAACGCGACGAGCCGTGCCCGCGACGGGCAATGAGTTCCTGCTCGATTGTTTGATGGGACTCGATAGCGCGACACCAAAGTCCACCTCCGAAGAAGCTGTAAAAAGAATTCGCCGATGGAGTGTTTCCGTGTTTTGGACCTTTTGACGAGTGTTCATTTGTGTCGTCAGAGTTGCAAATGATCTGAATGTCGAGTTCCTCAATCGGACATATTGTATTCATGCGCTAAAAGAAGAGAGACAGTCGGCTCATTTGGAGACTGAAAGGCTGACGACGTTTATTTGGCGACTTTGTTCCCCGATGTTTCTACACGTTCCCTTTTATTGGGTCGGCGAATCCGATTCTACTCAAAGTTGGCAACAGTACGGTTGTTTATCTGTCGCCATTTAGTCCGAATTTCTTTCTCAGCCTTTACATTCTCTTTCAATATGGGCGCGCTGTCGTGGCCGCAGCAGACTTTGGCGTAAACATCTCCGATCAGGATTCTGAACGATGGCGTTTGCGTCAACGGTTCTTATCTGTCCCGCAGGAGTGATGTCCGCCGAAACGGAAAAACCTCAAAACAGTCCACTCCACTGAATTGCAACCCGTGATATGTGTTACGTATTATGATCTGTGTCGCGTCACGGCAAATATAGAAGAAGCCCTTAATATTATTCTGACACTGACGTAGCCGAAAGGACGAAATGTTCCTCCGCTGATTGTGTCTCCTGTTTGGATCTCTTTCAGGGACGTCGCCGCCATCGGGCTCAGCTGAGGACGCCATGCAGGCCTGCGCGCCCGCGTGGGCGCCCTCAGCAGACACAATGTGGGCCCATCCCAGCGCCAAGAACCTGAGTCAGTACCAGACTGGCGGTGGTGCCAATTGGCCGACGGCGTTTCCTGGTCAAGACGGCCGACGCTACCAGAATGTGTCGCATGTCCCTCAGACCCGCTTCTCAGCTTTTCCACAAGGTGGAAATTCTGGACATTGGCCCGTCTCCTCCAGAGTTTTGAATGACCAGGTGGGCCGGAAATCATCTGTGCAGAGCGCGGGAGTCTCTCCCTGCGCCAAGAGAGACATGGCGACCTACCAGAACAGATCCTCTCAATCGTGGGTCCCCTCCGGACGGGTCCGTGGCCCCGGCGTGGTATCGGAGCACCACGTGCACCAGAGTAGCTTCTACCGGACGGCGCCGCCGCCGCCATTTCCTCGCAACTGCACCACAACAAGTTTTCACGGCACCAGCACGGGTCGGACATTTTGGCCGCAGCCCGACAGCGGGTCTATCGTCCAGAACACTTTGGAGTTTCAAGCCAGAACGTCGGGTCAAGAGGAAACGCAATGGCACGTTCTAAAAGGGATCTCTCAAACGACCGAGTCGCAAGCGAGGATGCCCGAGAAGACGTCAACGAAGAAGCACACGCAATCCTCTCCGTACTCATCGCTACAAACGGTCCCGGCACCAAAACCGCATTGGAGCGTCTGCGCCGCAAGTCCGGAAGCGTCGCGTGTTGCCGGAGAGTCGTCGGCGCTGAGCATACCCGACAGCAGATGCCGCTCCCGCCACCCGATGCCAACGGCACTTGAACTCCTCGCCTCATCAGCGAGTCGCTCGGCTCAGCAAACGCTTGCCGTCGTGCCGGCCGCGTCGGAGGGAAGTTCCGAGCTCGCTGACCGGCTTCTGGCAGCTGCACGCGGTCCTTCTGCCAATTGCGACTCCGGCCAGGAGGACCCTCGTGCCGGTGATGGAAGGCGGCAGATAGCAAGCCCGCTTTGGAAACAACGGGACCACGACGCTCCGCGAGCGGTCCCGCGAGAAGAGCATCAAAGCGAGAGGCCGGTCGGTGTTCAACGACCGTCTCTCTCCACACGGGATTGGACCCTAGAAGAGTTAGCGGTGCTTGTCAAGGACATCTGTCGAGATCAGACGACGTCTCCGGAGCCTTCGGCCCCGTTTAGTGCCAAAGATGTAATCGGCATGTTCTGGAAAAGTCCCAAAAGCTTTTTGGAAATGCTCAGGATGGGCTGGTTCAACAAGATCATGAACGAGACTTTTGCTTTCTGCAGCGCAAACTTGTCGCCGGACACGGCGGTGCTGTCGGAAGCCACGTGCGACTTAAACCTCAGCGGCCTTCGCGTTCTGCAAGATGGCGAGGTCTACTCTGAGCCGCCGTACTCGTCCTTCTGGCAGAACGTGGATCGGGACTTTGGCCCGGGGGGCAACTCACGGCACCGCGCAGTCGTTCCAGGGCCGCTTTCGCCGTCTGCACCCGTCGCGGCTGCGGCGCCTTCACCGGATGCCGAACCGGAGGAAGAACGACGGGAGGATCCAAAATGGCAACGGGCACCGGCGGCAGAAGTGGACTCGGCTGCAGTCGCGTCTCCCCGCGAAGATCCTCCGGACTCGTACTCGTTCGTCATCGAAGTTCTGCCCCAAGAGCAAGCCAGAGCCATCTACGAGAGCATAATCGAGCCGAAAGCCTCGGCGGAGACGCAATCGGCGGAACGAGCCGAGAAGGAGCAGCCGGACGCCGAGTTGGAGTCGTTCTTTGAGCGGTGGAAAGACATCCTTTCTGTCGTCGGCGATTCCCAAAAACAAGAGGAGGTGCCGAACGATCTGGAAGGCGTGACCGGGGTCATCAGGTGGCAAGATCTTGACTCCTCCCTCCTCAGCCTGGATGCCGACAACCAGCCCGCAGATTCCGATCCATCCCAAGATGCTTCCCCGCCGATGGACCCGAAGGACCATCGGGAGGTGGCAAAGAACGTTGCGCGAGATTCCCAAGCATCGGAAAAAGTTAGCCAACAAGACGACCGAGAGGTGGCAAATGTCTCCCGACAAGATTGCGAGGACTCGGCGAAGAGCGGCCGACAAAATGAGCGAGGCGCCACCGACGTCTGCCGCGGATATGACAAAGACGTGGCCGGAGCCTCGCGAGAAGACGACCCAAAGTCGGTGAGGGTTGGCCCACGAGATGAGCGAAACATTTCAAACGTTGCCCAACAAGAGACGGCAAAAGTTTGCCAAAAACAACCGGAGCACGGGACAGAAAAAGTCGCCCCAAAAGCGGACCATCGAGAAAGTGCAAAAGTCGTCCGAGAGACGACGAATGTCTGCCGCCCGCTTTTAGTTTTGCCATCCAAGCGTTCGTGTCCGGCTGAAACGTGGACATTCCAAGGTCATCGTCGTCGAGTTCAACGATGCCCAGGCGAGAGGACTCTGTGCCGTGCCGACAGACGTTTAGCGGCCGCGATGAAAAAGCACAAGCGGAGCAAGCAGTCCGGCATGAGCCTTCCGTGCCTGAAGAAATTGAAAAGCAAACGTCTCGGCAAGGATCGAAGCGGACGCGGCAAAGAAGCTCTGGCGGCAAAGCGCCAGCCGCCCGTGGAGCTGGTTCTGTTCGGCTCGGCCGGACGCCGGCACAAGTACGCTCCGGGCCATCGCGCGCCCGCCGTTCTGAGCGTGAGTCCAAAAGGTCGCAGTCCCGTCAAACAGCGGATCTACGAGGAGTGGTGTCGACCTCCCGCCAGGATCGGCGGCAGAAGCAAACGCAACGATCGGGCCCGGTCCGGCGCCGACTCGGAGCCCGCGTCGGTCGACTCGACGTTCGGGAAAGACAACGGCAGAACGTCGTTGGCCCCGAGCCGCACCGGGTCCCGGCGGGACGGACCCGAGGACCTCAAACGAACCGCCGACGTGACGCCGACGACCGGCGCCGAGCGTCGTTACGGTAAGTTGAAGGCATGGTTGAAACGCGACCGCACCATTGAAGACGCGGGTTTTGTTTTGTCGTGAGGACGCGAACGCTTGCGACACGTTTCATCCGTTGCCTCTTGGCTGTGTGTGGATGCGGTGAGCAGCGTTGCGGTTTCTCCCGTGAACCAACAATGTCGATTCGTTCCTAAAATAAAAGCGCTTTTCGTCCCAAAAAGATGCAAAGTCTTGACGGAGGCCGACAGAAACGGGCGCGCGCAATTTGCCGAGGTTGCGGGACGATTTGAGCCGATGATGGAGACGGACGTGGAGTCACGCCATCGCCGATGAGCTCGTTCCATCGTTTCCTTTTCCGCCGTTCAACGTTGTGCTTGATTTGGCCTTCAGACAAAGCGGAGCGGGCCGAGGGAAGACCGGCGCGGGACCACCGCCTTCGCTTGATCGCCTTGGGCTCGTTCGCGGGGACGACAGCTGCCGCCGTGGCAACGGGTAACCGTTTCTTCTCAACACTTTTTGCGGTCGTCGCTCTTTGTCCCTCGCCAAACATTTCTTTGAACTCGTCCGCAGGCTCGAGTTGACGCGACGCCCGCCGGCCCATCGGGAATTTGTGTGCCTTTTTATTTTTTTTTCCTCCTGTGAAGACGACAAACGAAGACTGTGAAGAATATTCTGGGATGTTGCAATGTTTTTCTTCGTTTGCTTTTCGCACCGGAGAATGTAATAATGTAATCAAGGCAGTCACGATCTAAACAAAACGCACCGGCATGACTTTTTGTTGTCCCGGCACGAAAGTCCATTGTTTCTGAGGTGTCTCGTTCACACCTCCTATTGTTGCAGCCTTGATCCAATCTTCCCGCATTCCTCTCCCGAGGGTCTCGTCATTAGCACGGTCCAAACTTCGGTTTCACTTCAAGGATTTCATCCATTTGACAATTAAAGGAATACAAGAATTTGAGCTCGGTGTCGATCATTAGATGTTGCTGCGTCCTGCGTGCGGCTGGTGGAGCGGAACGGCGTGTGGGGTGCAGGAATGTGCAAGAATGGAATGTTTTCGAAGCAGACGAGATGAGGCGGTGGATGAAGGAGCAGCCATCAAAAGATCACACGCAGGAGGAGCCACGAGATTCGGCGGGGGAAGAAAGACCAATAAGAGCAAGCTCAAGTGAACTGCAGGATACAACCGAGCCGATAGAATCGCGCCAGGATGCTTTTGTCTCTGTGTCATTTGCATATCGTCTAGTATGAATTATTGCTGAGCAACTGAGGCGAGCAGAGCTGCATTGAGAGGGAGCCAAGCCCAAAGTGTCGCCGAAGGAGCGTGCGAATTGTTGGGCCCGTGGCATGTAAATCTTGTCACGGGGGCCCCAAGGTGACTCGCTTGTCAGACAAAGCGCCCTCGAGGTCTCGCGTGGGAGCGACTCCACAATCTGGGAATGGACTTCTGCCGACTTGTTTTTTTTTTTTCCAAGTGTTGGAATTTAGTCAGCACTAAAATGTCGCCCTCACCATATGTCGAGACATTTTTTCATCAAATGTGATTTTGGTTGAAAACTTTCTTCCTCTGGTCCTCCGTCTCTCGGGTCCAAGGCCCCGCCCACTTCTGGCTTTCTTGCGCACGTGTTCAGAACTCAGATGTGTGGTTGTCGCAAAAGTTTTCTGTCCAATTTGTTGCGTCTTTGGCTGTACTGGGCACGTAGCAGATGTGCCTTATCGGTTTTGTTGTGTCCTTGGCAAAAAGTTTTGCATATGCAGACTGTGTGTGTGTGTGTGTGTGTGTGTGTGTGTGTGTGCGCGCGCGTGCATATCTGCAGTGCAGGTCATGAACAGTCGATGGAATTCAACACATTTGAACTTTCACAAATATACAACTATCATATGTGAGACTAATATGAAAGCAGTCAATCCAATGACTTTACTGTGCACGGTACTTCGAGTTTGATTTCATAAACGCTTTTTGTTTGATAAATGCTTCACACCAGTATCAAATAATGATGAACATTTTGTCACGTAAATACTTGCGATGATGTCACCCACTTAATACAATCCTTCAGTGTGTGTGTGTGTGTGTGTGGGGGGGGTGCCTCGTTCTTTTGCGGGCTTGATTTATGTTGGGAGGACTGAACGTGTGGGAGCCACATCTTGAAACACTAAATCTTTGTACAACATTGAGAGGAGTAAAAAAACAAAAGCAAAATATTGACCTCAAATTCTTCATTTTAGGTGTCCAGTCTGTGCTTTCTATTGAGTTTTTTTTTTTTACTTCCACTTTGTCAGAGTTGAAATTGCAGAATTTGGCCCTTTTGGGTGCGAGATGTTGCGTGTAAGTGTTGCTTGCGACTCTTCGATTTGAAAATAAGAATTTATAGTTAGTTCGTCAGAACTTGGGTCATTTTGTTGGAAATTAAAACCTAATTTGATGTGTTTACAGGTGATTTGTTATTTAAATGTGACAAGACGGGAACATGTTAATATGTTAATTATAGTTAATAATGACAGATTATTTTCATGTCCGGAACCTTTATTTCTTATGTTGTTATTACGGAATGTTTAGAGTCAAGGACATTAATTGCAACTCAACTGCGCATGCCCAGTCCACCTGTTTATGCTAATGCTCGTGCTTGAAGTTAGATTGACGTCAAAGGACACTAAAAGAAGACTAAAAGGAACTCATTCGTGGATTATTGGACATTTGACCTCTTTTCACGGCAAGCGACCAACGAGGTATTTATTTGCTGTGCTTTTGTTGACTTTGTCGACGTTGTGCGTCTCATTTGTACTGTTCTATTGCATTATAAATGTAGTTCTCACGGCGTGCAATTCATGACCACCGCAGAAGATGTGAAAGGAATAAACGGCCGTTTTCAAGAACCGCCTGTGGTGGTGTTGCTGTGAAGAGAGCTAAAGTTTGTCCCATAAAGCGAAAATGGCAAAGCGCAGTTTTAGTTAGCATCATTCAGCCTCCGAGCTGCAGTCATGTTGTGATCCTTTTATATATATATATATATATATATTAAAAAGCCACAACCATAAATATATAATGTATATATTTTTATTAGTGTAATGACATTTGTGAATATGCTATTCGGGACAGTATCATACATGGATTTGTTTATATTCACCGACTGTTGCATAGTTTCTGAAGTCGAGCGATACATTTTTAATGCAAAGGGGGTGAGCTTTTTCGACGAGTGGGACTGCATACAACTTGTTCTCTGAAAGAAAAGTTGCCGATTGACTTCCCCTTTCAAAAATGAGCTCGTCAACTTGGCTCGGTTATTATTAAATGTCAACCTTCCTTGAATTTATTTACCTTCTATATTTTATTAATCTTCTAATTTGCTATATTTTATTATCTTTTTATTTTTTAATAGCTCTTTCTTGTGGCCAATCTGATTTGATCAAACCGAACCTATTCAAATGAAATATTTCAAGGTTGTGTCCCCCTGGCCCACATGTTAATGAAAACAAGGAGAAAAAAGATGCTCGAATTCCCATCACTTTATTCTTTTTTTTCCCGAAACGCTCAGCGAACATGAACATGCAGTTGAGTGCATCACCATGGGCGGCCACTAGGGGGAGGCCGAGCACTGACTAGAAATCATCAACCCAGTGCACGTTGGAGAAAGTCAAAACGAACGCGCGCGCGCGCACACACACACACGCACACACTCTTTGACGTCATCATTACGTAGGTCGTCAACCCTTTGCCACCAACAGCTGTCAATCACGTTGTCATGCCTCCTTTTGACAATTTCCATCCATCATAATGACAAACGTAAATGACATTTGATGTTCGGATGTGCAAAGATTTTGAAATGCATTAAGAATGTGTGCAGTTCACCAAAAGTTTATTATTTTTTTCATTTTTACATGTTAAACGTGTGAATCACCAAAAGTCATTGTTGTCAACTTGTCATCATTTTTGTATGATTGTAACAAAAAAAAAAGAAAAATCCACTTTGGCATGATAGCGCGTATAAATGCGCGCCACCGTGGCAAAGCATGTATTGCGTTACAGTTGTCGACATTTAAAAAAAAACCCCAAAAAAACATGAAATGAACATAGAATCACTCTCTTCAGCCAATCACAGGCAGCGCTCTTCCTCTGCCGTCTACTTCCTGTAATCTTCCTCATCCTGTGTATTGGGAGCCCACTTCCTGTCATGGGGGGGGGCTACTTCCGATAATTTTCCCATAATGTTCGTCTTCTGTGTGTACCGGGCGTCCACTTCCTGTAAATGTGGTCTGATTTATGACGTCTCTGTCTCTGTCTCGGCCTTCAACTCGTGCTGCTCTACGTTCTGTCAAGTTGTGTAAAAGTGATCTGTGTTATGTAATCCATCCCTGTCCTTTTTTTTTTTTTTCTGGTAATGGTGGTCTGCTTTCCATGATGGGGATCTGCTTCCTGTCGTTTTCCCATGATGGTGGTCTTCGTCCCGCCGTGGCGGTCCACATCCTGTCGTCTTCCCGTACGCGTTCTGTCAGCGGCTTCTAATTGCCGTAATCTTCCTCGAGCTCGCTTCTCCGGGCGGCAGTGGCGCGCTCCGCCGGCCCCTCCCTCTCGGGCTCCGCCACGACGTCGGTGTAAGCGGGCTCGGCTCGGGCTCGGGCTCGCGGCGTGGTGGCGATCTCGACCTCGGCTTCGGCTTCGGCTTCGGCCTCGCCGTCTGCGCCCTCCTGGCCCTCGGCCACGGCTCGTTCCTTCTTGATTTTGATCTTGAAGCTCTCCTTGGTGGGCGCCTTCTTGGCGATGTTCTCTTTGAAGCGCTCGCCGCTCTGCTTGAGGCGCTCGCCCGCCTGCTGCATCTTCTCGCGGCGCTCGGGCGGCATCACCTTCTCGCCAAGGTTGTGAAACTTGGTGCCGAGGTTGTCTTTGGTCTTATTCATGTTTTCCTTGGAGAAGGTCGCCTTCAGGGTCTCGGTGCTCTTCGCCATGGACTTCTTGAATCGCGCGGCACGGGAAGGGTCCGCCTCCTCCATGCTCAGGTACTCCTCATCCGAGGAGAGGTCAGCGGGGATGTCGTAGGAATCGGGCTCCAGCTCCAGAGCGTCCGGGCCGCCCTTGGGGCTCTTGGTGACGGCCACCGACGGCACCTCCGCCTCGCCCTGAGGAAACAGCAGCAAGAATTCAACCTTCGAACGTCAGCAATGGCAACGCGAGTGAAACATTGACGTGAGCGACGCCCGACGTTTGGGGACCATAAAAACGCTAACGCTGGCGTGAGCCTCACGAGGCCAGCGACGGCTGCGTTTTCCATTAGCTTCGATCGCGACGGTTTCCCGGCCCGCGATCGGCCGTGCTGTCAAAGGGCGAGTGCGGCGGACAGCAGGTGCTTGCCGTGGGGACCTCGAGGGGGGGGGGGGGGGGGGGCTCTCAGAATAGGACTCGCTGTCAACGATCGCAAGCAGCTGCTCGCTGAGCTCCGGTTACGCGCCGCTGACAACTTGACCGAAGCGCAATCGAAGAGGAGCAATTGAAATCGACGTCCCGCTTGTGGCTCCACTGCAACGTGTGACCGCGTTTGTCCGATCGTTCCAGTGGCCGCTCTCGTGGAAATTCTTCCACGTTTGTAGAGGATGATGGTCGCGAGGTTCTCGCCACTTTTTCTGACCGTTCTAGTGGGGGTGCACTCGACGTTTCTTCTTTCAAGTTGTTCCGTCACTTTCTGCTGAGTTGCGCAGAAAGTTGACGCTTGAAACCTTTGAGCCAAATGTCGTCCGCGCTCATATTAGCTTTTGTTCTGAAATTCTGCTCGCCAAAAAACAAAAAGGGGATGAAGATGAAGAACAAGAGGAAGAGACGTCTCAAGAAGAGGACAAAGTTTAGCTCGGACGAAAATGTGCGACGACGTTCAGCACCAACGATCGGAAGCGATTTTTCTGACCTGGTAGATGACCACTCGGAACTTGTTCCGAGTGAGCAGCTCGTCTTGGGTGCTCTCGACCTTCTTGACGCGAGCGTTCTGCTTGTCCACGCGGGCTCGGACATCCTTGACGTTGGCGCTGACTTTTCGCGTCTTCTGCAGCAGTTTGTCGAGGCGGTCGCCGGTGTCGGCGTGCTCCTTGGCCAACTTGACCACGTCGTCCCGGATGCCGCGGATGTTGTTCTCCAGGTCCAGTTGGCGCTCTTCCATGCGGCGCTGGCCCGACTGCACGTTGTCGATGATTCCGGCCACGCGCTCCAGCAGAGACAAGACGCTCAAGGCGCTGATGGGCTTCCCCTCGGCGTCCTCCATCCCCGCGATCTCCAGCTTCTCGTGTGCCGGTACGCCGTACTGGTGCTGATCCATTTCCTGACGGGATTCCAGAGGCCTCGGCTTTGGGGAAGAAAAATCGGCGTTTGGGGGGTCAGAAAAAAAAACCGTTTGCTTTGTTGAATGAGGCTCCGGCGATGAGGAAGGAGGACAAAGACGTTGGAAGGTTCTGGCCCGGACGGACGAAGACGGGACCGTTGGTTCTGTTTGGATGTGGGATTGACGATTCCGCTTTTTGGAAACCAAGACTCCGACCGCGGGGTCGACGCTTGCGGCTTTCGAGAGGACGGCTTCGACGGCTTTGGGCTCGGAGGTCCTGTCCGCAGGCCAACGATTCTCTGGCTGGAAAAAGATTCGAGCTCGGTGACCCGCCGGGACGACCGATCGTCGGAAAGAGGGGAAACTCCGCCCCCCGGCCCTCGTTAAAAAAGGGAACATGATGCCGTTGCGTCAGAATAATCCAACCGCTAAAAATACAACTCTGACAATTTGGAGAATGACGGACCTCCACGCCGATTGTGCTCTTCCTTTTTTTTTTTTTCTGCTTGTTGGTCATGGAAAGGTGCAAGAAAAGCTCACCGCTGACCATTTACATCAACACGTTCACTTAAGAAATTAACCCCCCCCCCCGTCAGCCCCCCCAAGAGTACACCAAAGACTGACTGGCTAGTTTATTCTGGGAAGACATGCGGTCCAAAAAGATCACTTTGGTGCTTTGACTCGTGCGGAATCCGATGAGTCATCCGTCAACAACGACGTGCATGCGACCCGTAAGACAACCTCTTCTTTTTTGGGGAGTAAAAACAACTTTCAAGTCACTACTTCTTCCTGTTTGGTGTACAACACAAAGTTAGTTGGCAAAATGAAAGAACTGGTGGACAACTGCACACACCCGCAACCCCACCCCCACACACACACACGCGCACACGCACATTATTTAGTCTAAATTTACAGCGGTAATCCTCCTCCACCCAAAAGAATGAAAAACGTACGCAACGACCCCTCCTCTCATTCCACACGCGTGCCCACCCACACAGCGACCTGCGAGTGTGAATCCTCGCGACGCCGAAAGTGTGAATGTGGCGGATGCGTGAAAGTTTGAAGGCGGACAAATGAAGTATTGGCCTAAAATCAAAGACAAAACTTTTGTTGGAAAAAAAAAAACCCCAACGTTTTTATTGAAAGTTTACATGCAAGTCACGTTAAGACGACCGATCACGACAAGACAAACGTTCACAGAGGGAGGTGGCCGCCGTTGAGGGAAGCGCTGGTGATGATCATCAAAATGAAATGACAAACGTCAGACAAGTTTTCCGCCTCATCACGTTCTTCGTGACCCCGCCCCCGACGCTGCTAATTGCTATGCTAACAAACACAACACAACACCACAATGGCAATGGTTTCTTTTTCAACCGGAAATGAAAAACCTTTTGATATGACGCAAACAAATATTTGGTGATTGTCACTTGGGCTCTCGTGGAACAAAAAGAAACCTGAAAACATTTGCGTTGTCAAGTAACCATTAAATGACCAAAATAAATAAATAAATAAATTGTTACCTTGCTAAGCTAAAGGCGCTAATGACCTGCGTGTCCGTGTTGGTGTGCGTCTGCATTTGCCTTTGTCATCTTTGTATGTCGGTTAGTGCGGCCAGTTAGCTAACCAGTTTGCTAACCAGAATAAAATTGCTGAAGAATTGTTTTGCTCGCCAGCTAGCGGTTAGCTCAGACGCGTCAAGCTTTCGACACTTGCAGCCGCTTTGCCCAAATAAAGCCGCAGAATAATTGTTTGTGTTGCCAGCTAGCAGTTAGCACTTCAGAAATTATTCCAAAATTATTTTTTTTAAATCAAAAAAAAAGAAGAAGACTTCCAAAATGTTTGTCATTGACCACCTTTCGCACATTTGCCCGCTTAGCTGATCTGCTTCGCAGTTGTCCGCTTTTGCCGTCGGCATCACATTCAAAAACGTCACACATTTCATTTTTGATGTTTTCACCACTCAAAAAAAAAAAAAAGTGCGTTGAAAATGTAACTCAACCACAAAAAACAAAAAGGAAAAAAAATGTCGAATCCAGAGGTTCTCAAAGTGGGACCCCCGAAGCCGTAAGCAGAAATGCAAAATAATTACATTTTTGTATTTGTCTTTGTTTTCGAGAATACAAATGTCTTTTCCAGACTTGAACGTGTGCTTTTAACTTTGTTTTCGTGCGACTGTTACAATTTGACTCTCCCTCTTGTTAAACTTTTACCTGAACTTTAAAAAGAACTTTATTTTCGTGAGACTTTTTTTTTTCCCCAACAAAATACATCGGCGTCTCAAATCGTCTTTCCCCTTTGAAAAGAATCGAAATACAAAAGAATGCGTTCCAAATCGCCTGCCCCAAGAAGAACATCCAAAATTGAGTTGAAAAAAGTTTTTTTCCAAAAGAAAAATGACAGCGTTGCGGTGTACGAAAAGCGAGCAATCACATTCCCACTGTACCTAATGTACTGTCCCTAATTGCTCTTCTTCGGCGGCCGAGAAAGGCCGATGAGCGCCGCCGCCGAACGGCTCATGTCTTTCCGCTGGCAGAGATCCAACGCGACTCGATGGCGGCTGGATTTTTGCCAAGTTTTTTTGCGACATTTAGCGGCCAGGATCGAAAGCGCACTCGTTGCTCCAATTTGCGCTCGATCGGTGAGGTGGCGTCGCTTAAAACTCGTAAGTCGCAACAATCGCAACTTGAAAAATGTCAATTTGTTTCCATCGCTTAAAAAAGAAAGCGACATCTTGAGTTGTTGTGTTTAATGAGCGTTAGGATCAGGAGGGGTCCCTTAATGACCCCAAAACTTGGAGAACCTCTGGTCGAAACATAAAAAAAAAAAAAAAAAAGGCAGCAGCCGCTTTCAAAGTAAAAGAAGAAAAGAAAAGAGGAAGACTGAAGTCTGAACGGAAATTTGCATCTAATCCCGAAGGAAACTGGATTGAACTGAAAACGGCTTGTTAGCTTGCAAAAAAAAAAAAAGGACAAGCCAGGAAAGACGTGATGGCGGTCGTCATGCCAACGAGAGTCACACGGAAGAACCGCACCACCACCACGACGACGATGACGTCACGTCGTCGTCGTCGTCGTCGTCGTTCAAAAACATTTCATTTGGTCGGATGCCTTTCAAAAGCTCCAAAATCCTCAAAGTTGTTCAAGGCAGTCCACGCGCCTCGTCTTTTTCGCCGTTTGTCCCCGATCCGGATGCGGGCGCTTTTCCAAAAACATTCCCCCCCCCCCCAAAAAAAAAAGAAGGAAGGAAGGGAGGGAGGGAGGAGAAGGAAAAAAGAGGCTATACCATCCGCGAGTTAGTGTCTGCAGAAAAATGTCCCAGGTTGTGTTTGTGCCGACGGCCGCGGTTGTTCTTGGGACATTTCCTGAAGGCAAAGAAAGAAACGCACACGCAAGTCAACAGTCGGTCAAGAGGCGGCCAATCGGCAGCGGGCGATTGCGGGCGAGAGGCTTGGCCTACCGGGTGATGCACATGAGCACGGCCGCGATGACGGCGATCTGCACGGCGCCGATGACCGACGCGATCAGGATGTAATGCAGCTTCTGGCCACTGGGGACCACGTAGAGCACGTTGAAGTCTTGCAGCTCGTTGCAGCGGACGCCTTTGTACCCCGAATCGCACCTGCACACGCAAAGGTTGCCGGCATCGTCATGCATTGTGGGAGGAAGAACGCTGCGCTGCCTCGACACGATACGAGCGCCATTCGTTCACGCTCTTAACTCAAAACACTCGGATCTCAAATCACATTTCCCCGTGGAAGTGAATGCAAATGCCTGCAAATCTGGCCCAGAAAAAAGAGAAAATAGCAAACATGCGTTCGTCATCTCACGCAGCAATTAACGAGTCACTCATCTCTTTTGTGGAATTGAATCGAGAATTATTTTTCCTCTTTGTTTACGCCTTCATTCTTCAACGTTCGTCATCCGTGACGACCCAAAAACACAAAATAAACGGGAACATTCCAAAATCTGAAAAATAAATATGGAAGAATATTTCGCAACAATAAACTCACATCTATGCAAGGTGTGGGTCGACAGTGATTCAGTCGCAACAATGACCACTAGATGGCAGACTTCGTGGTTTTAGTTGCCTAATCGAGTTTTGCACATTTGGAATGATTTGCAAGACAAACGTCCAACCTCGATTACATCATTTTCATTTGCAGTGAGGGGAAAAAAAAACAACACTTTTTGTTTCCCGTTGGGCGGTTTTGTGCCGTCCTTGAATGCTACTCCCCCCCCCCCCCCCTCCTTTTAACGCTGATGGAAAATGGTGGCCGCCTCCAACATCGAAGTTGCCCACAGCGTGTTTCCAGAGCCAATCAATTTAAATCCTAATCCTCAACTTCTCAGCCTCTCAACCGTAAAATATTTGCTCTCACATTTTTGGGCCAAATTTGTCTCGTTCACTTGACGATTCGCAACGTCACCTGCAGACGGGCACGTTGCGGTGGATTTCACAGCGTCCGTGCAGGCAGAAACCAGAGTGCGAGTCGCCGCAGCTGTTGGGCATTCCGGCGTAGAATCCGTCTCCGTGCTCCAGTCCTTTGGTTTCTGACCAATCAAAAGCAAACTTGCAATCGCAGGAAGTGATGTCACAGCGGCGTCCGGGCGGCCTTACCGAGGACGTTTACTTTGAAAGGGCTGCCGTCGTCTTTCCTGCCTGCTTTGTCTTTGTCAGCTGGCCACCGAGAAAGAAAGCAAAAATAAAGACGAGCTTCAATTCAGGAGGCGGCCACACGAGGGCAGCAGAGTGCAGAAGAGCTGCGATGGGTTGAAAAACAAAAGAAAATTAAAAGAAAAACAAGAAACGGCTCGAGGACCCACTGTGGCACTTGCAAATTATCAGATTTTTTTTTTTTCTTGGACCTATCCAACATTTTCCAAGGAGACTTCTGCCTATACATGTTCTCCACATTTTTTTCTTTCCACGGTCCACTGCTTAGTTATTTATTTTTTTCACTATCACGTCGCGTTTTATTTAATTAACCCAATGGTAACTTTTTCAAAAGTGTTTAAGAGGAAAACCTCATTTTTTAAGAAACATTTCTTTACGTTTTTTGCCATTGAGTGTGTCCCCATCAGATGCACGCGAGACGGTGGGGGGATGTCCATTCCACTGTATCACTTAACTTAATGCCAATCATGTCTTCACTCAAGAATTCTTAAAACATGTCAAAATGACTTGCTTCAACCAGACGGCAATTATTTTTTTCCACTCAAAATTTGTGACTATGCAGGAATATACGGCCAATAAATGTTTAACGTGAAAATGGGGGGTGTTGGCTCCCCCCAAAAATAAGAATAAATCAATAAATCAGTTCATTCCAACAGCTTTAAAACTTTGAAAATAAAAAAAACTGCCAAGCGGTGAATCGGCATATGCTGACTCGTTAATTGCCCCGCCCCCTTTTTTGGGGGGGGGCCACTGCACTCAGTCCAATTTTGTCTCACAAGGCGACGCAAAAATGAAAAAAGCGACAGCGCGCCACTGAAAGTTCAAAGTCGAGCGCTTCCACAAAAGGAAAACGAAAATGTTCTTCCTTCAGGTGGTGGCGCAAAATCCAATCAACTGGATTTCATTTTTGAAGTGGACTCAAAAATGAAATCCAGATGGTGTGTTTGTCAATTCAACGTAGCTTTTTTCCTATTTTGCCAAACGGCGCGCTTGCCGACCTCGACATCTGCCGAGGTGCTCCACGTCGATCTGCTCCTGCTTCATGCACGACGCCTCTCGGACCAAACACGGACTGTCGTACGAGTCGCCGTCGGTGGCGCAGACGGCGTTCTCGTTGTGGCCGCTGCAGTCGATGTTGCAGATGCACCTGAAGACCAAAAGATGCGGCGGCCATTTTCTTGTCTTTGTCAGATGCTTGCCGCCGTTGGAAAAGTAGCCTCGTCGTGATCGGAGCGCCAGGGAAGGAATCGCCGTTCCCTGGCGCTCGACCGCGAGGTGGTCGTTTCGACCAAATATTGTTGACTGAAACGCCGTCGCGGCCAAAATGGAGTCGGCAATGAGATCTGGCGAGCTTTGTCGGAATTTGTGTTTGGATTTGGTCTTCCGATGTTTGTCGAGCGTCGTTGCGCATTTCTCACCAGGTGTCCTCGGCGTCTTCGTCACATTCTGCTCCGTATTTGCAAGCGCTGCACTTGCTGTTCTTGACGGCATCCGAAGCAGAACCTTCTTCCCCCTCTTCTTCGTCTTCCTCGTCTGCGAGGGAAAACGGCAAGAGAAGAATGAGGACAAAACGTCTGCGGGTGCCGAGCGCTCGACCACAAGGAACAAAAAGAAGATGAAGACGAGTCACGGGTGGAACTGAAAGTGGAGCCATGGCAACTAAAATAACGGGAAGAAGAACGCGGGAGAAGGAGAAGCGGAAGGACTCACCGTCCGGATCTCCGGAACCCGAGCCAGGATCTGCGGAGAACAACAAGAGCGCTACGTTGATCACTGAGGCCTTGGAAACATTTTTGATTTGACAGCTCATCATTTTTGACGCGGCGCTAAAGAGAAACTCGACCGTCAGAACAAGGTCCGTGCGCCACCCGGGAGATGATCCGCTGCTGCTTGCAGGACGCTTGGCGACGGAAGCACTCGTTTTGGTACGTGTCGCCGTTGGAGCCGCACACCGGAACGTACTTCTTGTGGCACTGAAGGCCAAAAAAAATGACACAGAAATCCAAAATCATCAAGAAAAAGAAACATTTTCATTCTGATCGCGCTCATAAATAATGAAATCAGATAAACGTTGTCACTTGTCTTTTATTTGCAATTTGAGTTGAAAAAAGCTCGCAAAAATAAAGATTTATTTCAAAAAAGAATTCAATTTGTGATGAATTTGGTTCTCCTTTTCTAAATGGGAAAATAATCAAGAATTTATTTCATGAGACAATGCCAAAGGCAGAACATTTTTATTTGGCGGAGAAAATAATTGCACATAGAAATGAATTTTGTTTGAATAAATTGCCTAACGAGTTATTTCATGTCACGTGAACATAAACTTTGCTTTGAACAAAATCCATAATTCAAGAATTCATCTCATGTAAAATGTTCAATGAATACGAAACGAAATGTTTGACCCTTTTGACCAACTTCACAGAGAAGTGAATAAAAAAAAAAAAAATCCATCTCAAATGAAAATCCATTCCAACTTTGTTTTTGTGGCACTTTTATAACGGCAAGCGTTTTTTTTTTTTGTTTTGTTGTTGTTTTTCCTTCCCCAGACAGTGAACGCAACAAATGTGAGCGGACTGTCACAAGCACACGCCTCTCACATCGCAGCTGTCAATCATCTGCCAATGGATGGATGAGCGAGGCCGTCGCGATTGGTCACCACCCACCTGAAATTGACAAACGCACTTGAGCTGCGAGCGGTCGTCTCTGCACACGCCTCCGAAGCGGCACGTGGACTGGTCGCACGCCAGCAGGTCACTCTTCTTCTCCGCCGCGCCTGAACATGGACAAAGGCAAAAACTCTCATTTATTTTGCCGACTGCAAACGTCGACATTTGTGGTTTGCGTGTTCACCGATTCGCCGACTTTTGGGGTTTCTTATCGGACAGTTTTGGTAGTCACCTCCGTTTATTTGAAGTATTTTTTTTTTGCCGATGCCCCACTTTTTTAAATATTCCAATTTTTTTTGAAGGGGTCTGCGGGGGGACAACCACGGTATGATGAGCGACACTTTTCTCTGGATTGAGCTCACGTCTAGGTCTACTATTTTATTTTGTATCACGGACGCCTGCTTACTTGCAGTTTGGCACGACTTTGTCGACTCAACTATTGTGGTGGTATTTGTTTGTTTTGTTCAAGATTAGGAGTTAAAAAAAAAATTAGAAAGTGGAACCTGGATTCAATGGATGGAAGTCTATTTTAGGGATGTATCGATTCACTCAAGCCCAGATTCGATTCAATTTTCGATTTTCATTCCCCGATAGGAATTAGGATTTTATTTTTTTTTTTAAATTGCTGCCGCCTTGACTCTGCGCTTGTGCGGGTGCTGCAGCAACACACAAACAAAATATGCATTGATTTGTAAAAGATGAGTCGATTTTAAATGGAACGATACACGATGATGCGTTGCATTAATTCTGCAAAACGAAAAAATTAATAACTTGACAGCACGAATATATATATATATTTTTTTTTTACTCAGCAAATCTAGTGCACACTTTACAAACAACCAGCGCTGCATACATTGTGATGTGCTTGGAATAAATCCAAAAACAAAGACAGTCAACGCGGCGTAAAATCAGTAAAGAGCATAAATCGGCCTTGTCGGGTGTAAAATGTCATCTCATGTTGCCTTATTGGTCCCCTTCGAACTATTTGAGGTCTCATGCTTGAAATGCTTTCGCTCGTCCCTGGACTTCCTCGGACACCGCCAGTGACATCGTCACGCAGCGTCGTATGCGCCAAGATGGGGCAATTGACTTCGTTGCCACGGAGACGCGTTTACGAGCGGTCGTAAAAGTTGCAAACGACAGAAAAAAGCTCCCGACGACGCACCGTTTGTTTTAGTGCGCTCACATACAAGAACAATTGAATATATTGATAGCCACCGCCATCAAGTAGATCACCTGACGCGCGCAATCGATTCGCAACCAATCACAAGCTGACTCATCAATATTGCCAGAGCAGCGCCAGCACTTGCCATTCGCACGTCCATCTATTTCCGAGAGCGTTTGGAATTGCCTCTTGCCTTGACGTCAGCATTTTGGCCTGTTTTACTGCCGCTTCTCCTCCCAAAACAACTGACGGACCGGCTGGCAGTCGCTCAGTTGTCAGTCAGTCAGTAATGGAGCGGTCGCCTGTCAACGTCAGGACACATGTTGACAAACGATGGACCGGTCGCCTGTCTATCACAAAGCAGGAATTTGAGACTCAAACGTGAAGCCGCTCACATTCCTTCACTTGTTGCTTTTCAAACTCAAATCACTTCAATTGAGGCGCGATGACGTCATCATTGAACGCATGACAGCGTGCATGAAAAGTCAGCATTGCAATTGCTGAAATGAGCTCGCACACGCAAAGTTTTGCAAGTTGTTGATACGTGACATTAATTGGAATCCGATCCGATCAATTGATTTGAGGTCACACGAAGCGCGTGCGCGCGCCCCAAGGGAGCGAAGGAGGCTGCAGGTGGCAGGGACGCGGACGCGCGTCACCGTGAGAGAAAAACAGCCTTCCTCCTCATCCTCGTGCTCGTCCCAATGATGACTCGTGAAAATTTGGCGGATGAGTGACGAAGGCACATCTTACCTGCACACGTTTTTCCTTGACACTCCCCGCCGCCCTGAGGCTGGTAGGACGCGCGCGCCGCGGGCACGCCGAGCAGCAGCAGTAGCAGCAGCAGCGACGACGTGCGCGCGCGCACCAGGCAGCCGAGGATTCCGCCGGCGGGAAAGCTTCCCGCGCCCGACGCCATCGTGGAGGACGAGGAGGAAGGAGAAGAGGAAGAAGGAGTGAGAAGCAAGATGACGAGAAGGCGTTCACGAGGCGGCGTGCATCGTGGCGTCCGCGCGTCCTGATCCTCCTCAGCGTGCGTGCGCGTGCGTAGTTCCTGCAGGAGGCACCGCCTACTTCCGGCGCGTAGGGCGCGTGCGCGGGAGAGGGGGGGGGGGGGCTCGACGACAATGAACAACAAAGAGAAACGGAAGCAGTGCGGCACGGTACCCTCGCGGGTCCGAAATCTGCCTCACAGTCGATTGGTTGCCGGTTCTAATCCGTTAGCTTAGCATTTTAGCTTCATTGAGCACAATTTTGGCAATGCTTGTTTGTCTGGGCGTGACCCGTCCAACGTTTGTCCCTGACATTGATGGGCGACCGCTCCTAATTTTCATATTGAACGTCAGTCCAATCCATCGTGCTCGGACATGTCGATGGGTTCGCGTTATTTCCACGGCTGACCAGTCCTTTGGGTGACATTGACTGGCGACCATTCATTTTGGGGTCACCGACTGCGCCTTGACATGGACTGGCGACCAATCAACCGTCTGTCTCGATTTGCGCACACATGGCTCGGCGACCCATTTCCACATCGCCTGACGTTCGCTTGAGTGGAACGTCATGAAGTTGGCGAGTTTGCCGCTCAATTGGACTCGGGTGCGGATCAAGTTTGATCTTGGCGGCTAATCTTCATCCGCCTCGCCGGCCACTTGCAAGATTGAAAGAAAATCTCAGATTATCGGAAGCGCCATATGTCCGCTCTTTTTGCTGTGGCATGCTTCCATCGGGTTGTCGCGTGCTCACGACATGCTTATTACATGTTCAAACGTGTTAATAAACCGCTTGTCTTTAACGTGCTTCGCACGTGGCTGAAAATGTCAGAACGTGCCGGTTGTCGCCTTCGTTCCACGCTTATTCAGTTTTCTTCACATTGGTGTCACACGATTGGATGCCGGCGGTCAGGTGGCGCTTCGATTGCCTTGGCGTCCCACGGGAGCTCCTCCACCGCCCCCCCGCAGAGCGGCGAGAGATAATCCCGTCTGTCCCGCGGGGGGGTCCGACTCGCCCCCCCCCCCCTGAGAAGCGACCGCTTGCTCGCTTCCGATGTCGGCTCATGCGTCTCACTTACAAAAGGAACATTTGCATGTCTGATTTTTTTTTTTCATTTTCTACGTGATGTGGCACAGTCACAGGATGATATTTTGCAGCCGCTTACTTGGCATCAAAGTTGAGTCTGTTCTCCAGCGAGAAATATGAACCCTGAAAAAAAACTCAACTCGGCGGACTTTGCACGCTCGCAAACAACTCAAGAGAAAAATGACACGTTGGCGTCCGATTGTCAGGTGACCAAGATGACGAAGGTGACGTCATGATTACGTTTGTTAGTCGGCCCAAAAATGGATGCCGGTCGGGAAGGTCACGATGCGATTCACGGCAACTTTGCAAAATGTCACCGACGTGGGCTCTCGTTTTGTGAAAGTGCCTCGTCTCAAACGGCTCCCGATCGTCTTCGGGGACGACGAAGGACCGGGCCCGAGTGGACTTTGCCGTGAAAAAGCGGGAAAAACTTCAACGGGTCCCGACTCTGGGTCACCTGACGGCACAAGAGGAAGGATCAAAGTCGGCAAACGTTTGCGGATGAGAAGATGAACGGCTCGCGGCGACGGGATCAGAATAATCGGGATGAGAAAGCCGACAAAGCCAAAAGACTGCAGACGGCAAGAAAGACCGCCAAGAGGATTTGCTTCCAATCCACTTAAGAAAACGTTTGGTCCCTTTTGAACTTTTTCTTTGTTCTGCCGCGCAACTCGCGACGCCCCGGAGAGCCGCAACATTCCGACAACGTTCCCACGGGCCGCTCCCGGTGGACATTCTTCTCCTTGTTAGTCCAACGTCGCTCCTCAAAAGTCGTGCCGGCGGAAGGTCGGACAACTTCCGAAGTCGGCAGGTGTTCGCCGAAACAAACAAAAGTCTGTTCGCGACGGGACGTGCCGTGCTTCTCGGTTTCAATAGAACGCCACTCACACGCTTACATTCTCCATCCTCCACAAAAAAAAAAAAAAAATTCATATATATATGTTTTTTTTTTAATAAATTTAGTCACCAATGAAATGCAAACGACTCGGGAATAATCCCTTAATTGGTTTTCAGTTCAAGAAGGAAAATGTCAGCTAAAGTCTCCACAAGTTTAGGTTTTGCTGTTTTCTTCGATCGTCCGGAGTTCCCAAAATAGTTCAAGTGAGATATCTGACGTGCGTTCCACGTGAATGCCGTCGGGGAAAAAATGCCCTTTTCTAAAACGCGGCCTTCACATTTATTCTCTCGCACTCGACAGATTTTTCACGCGGGTCCAAACGGGTCTTGGGCGCTCCCGCCGTCGCTCGGCTCGGCATCCTGCCGTCTTCTCAATTTGCCGTGAGTGCGTTTGGGCGTTCCGATCTCAAATTGACGTTTGTGCTCCAATCTTCTCGGGCGTGCTTTGCGGATTTCGTGGCGTCTTTGGCACGAGACGAAATGTCGTCTGTCATCGGTTGGCCGCGCCGACTGCCGCCGATGTGCGCGCAGGTTCTGAACATTCGGCAGAGTTCAACTCATTGAAATGAAGTCGTCCGTCAAGATGACACGAAACGCCATCACTGGTCATGCGCGTGCACGCCACGTTGAGTCGCGTTCGGTCACGTGAAGACTTTTAAGGTCACGTACGGAAACGTCAACGCTGACAGTCCGTCTCATTAAATGTTCCAAAATGTTGTCGCCGAAATGTTTTTGTAACGTTCTGAGCAAAATGCACACGCGGTGTTCGCCATGGGTCGCTATCTTGCAACTTCTTTTATTGACTTTTTTCGACAGCTCGCGTTCGGCCTTGACGCTCAGCTCAGTTGACAAACATTCTCTCTGCTGGGATGCGGTGAGAAAGTTGCAGCTGCCATCGTCATTTTGGGGGTCGTTCAAATTCATATTTTCCATCTATTGGGAGTTTGTTGCTCAACGGGATTTTTTTGGCTCACCTCTGTCGATGAAAGCAGGTCATGTGCGCCGCTTCCACTCATGAGACGACCACAAACACAAGAGGAGCGAGTTGACAGAAGATGGAACTCAAGTTCAATGAAGAATTAAACCCTAAAATTTCTCACAAATAATTCACTCATTAACAATTGGGCCGCCCATAACAAAAAAAAGTGGCCTAAAACTGGCAAATAAGTTTTTACATTTGGAGGTGGTGGCGTATCGATAAAAGTTAAATGTGAATTTAGGCCATGGACGCAGGTTTTGCAAATAAACGATAACAGGACCGGATATCGCGTTGCGTGTTACATCACACCAAAATCTGCAGACGACGACAAAGTAAGGTAAGTTTAGGGAGGTGACAAAATAAAAATAAAAAATCTGGAATGAATTGAAGAAGCAAACATTGTCAGTGTTTGGTGGCAGCGAGACGCTCTCCATTGACGTCATCTTGTGACGCAGGCACCACGCAATATTTGAACGGCCATAAGTCACAAATTAAAAATGTCGGAACTTGGATGCAAAACCATTAGCGTCGGTCAGCGTGAGGGTCGCCGGTTCAAATCCCAGCTCAAACCGAGTCTGCCGTCCAAGCGTCCTTGGGCAAGACACAATCAGGATTGGCTTACTTGGTTCATTGAAGACGAGTTGAAAAAGAATGAGAAGCTGAGCGTCAGTTCATGATTGACACCAAACATCAAAGACACCGCGGGATGGTTGGCTTCGACTAAATGTCCGCCAGCCAATCACAAGGCGAGTCTTTGTGCTTCGCCCCGCCCCGCCACACCACACGGCCCCCCCAACTTGAACTCCTCGTCTCATTGATTTCCCGCAGTACCCAAAGGCACCACCGAACCCACTCAGAATCCCTTTTCGGACCGAATAGCACCGTGCCGAAGGACAACGACGGACAAGAAGAAGGTAAAATTGTCTTTCAGCGGGTGGACGCGACGCTTTTCGCCGTTAGCGTAGCCGCGAACATGATGATGGCGGCGGCGTTGGCGTCGTTTCCGGGTTGAACGCCTTTTGTGCACACGGCACCGAGCTGGGCGACTTGGTGCCGAGCGCACAAAGCAACGTGCTCGTGTTTATGTGCCGTGGGCACACTTTGACGTCAACGCGGCTTGCTTTTTTTCCCATCGGACGGATTCGGTGGCGATTTCGATGCCCGCTGGGAGGCCTCAATTGGCTCGCCCCGGCTCGCCCGCTTCCTCCCGGGCCAGTCGGCTGTGACGTCCCGAGGCACCCTCGGTGGAACTTGACGCTATCGCTAATCTGCCACCCGAGCGATGCTAACGCAGCTAGCTAACGTTAGCGTCACGCGTGCTAAAAAGCGCAAACATGAACGTGAATATATCGTATATTGCAATCAATATGAGTTGAAATGTCGTCCAGAGAAGGACGAGCCGCCAAGCATCCCCACTCGCCACCCGGCCGCTCGGGAGGCATGGCGCCACCAGACTGCATGCGCAAATGTGCTCATATCAACATTGTTCGCGTCTTCCAATGAAATAAGTAAAGCATGGCAACATTTTCAACCCAAAGTGAGTTAACTGAGCGCCGTTTTTCTGTTCGGCATCATTTTTAAATGGGCAGTCGCGAGCATCGCGCCGATTTTCCTCTTCTCATACGTGATCAAATTGCCATTTGGATTTGTATTGATTTCCGCAAATACTCTCAAGTGAGATAATTTGATCTCTGCCATTTTTTTTCATACCCTTGCCAGTGGCCACATTTGGATCATTGCGGCCTCTCACTGTTCACAGTAAAGATTCAATTTCAAATGTGTTCGTCTCACGATGAAAGTTTTTTTTGGGGCTTTGTTCGAAAACATAAAACGCCGACTTTAGCGTTGAACTTTTTGTTCTTTCATCTTTGATCTGTGTGTCTCCGCCATCAGCAATTAAACTGCAATGTCATGTTCATTTTGAAGTTCGTATTCGTGGCTTTGTCTTCTAACCGCCTTGTTACTTCACTAAGTGCCTCCTCATCCCCTCGCTTCCTTGATGCCAACTTTTATTGTGTCCTAGTTTCCACATCTCCTCCCTGCGATGTTTCTTAGTTTCCTTTTTCAGGAGAAGAAACTTTTCGGACTTTTACAGACACTTTGAAGATTTTGCACAACAACTCTTCTGCTATTCTTGCTAAATGCTGGTTTTGTGCCGCAGAGATGTGGCAGGAGGTGCGCCGGGTTGTCCTGGTCCAGGTCCTGGTCCTGGTCCTGACAACGACGGCGGCGGAGCTGTCGGCCAGAGATGTCTCGAACGTGCCCGAATGCGTCGGTTCCGGACGCATCTCGTCGGCGGTGGTCGACGCGCAGCGGGCCCAGCAGAACCAAAAAAGACACCTGGAGGCGCTCTTCGACAGGTGGGATGCAACGATTCACTCAAGCCCCAATTCGATGATCTTTGAAGCAGTTGACGTGACTGCATGTCAGCAAGTGGTCAAGAGTTAAACATTGACCAAAAAAAAATATTTAAAAGTGCTTGCTGATGTTGGTGTAAGGAAAAAGCAAAAAGGTTTGCACGATCGTTACAAAGCGTTGAAAATGTCTTCAAATGTGAATTTGTTGTTAAAATGAAAACAGAATGATTTAAAATTTTAAAAGGATGACAAATTGTCATTCCATTTTTCTTGTTCATTATAAAAATGTCAAATAGTAAGTGTGACATCTTTTGTTTAATATTTTAGTTTTTTTTTTGTTTAAATGTAGTGTGATTGCTTGTAATAATGAATGGCAACATTTTTCTTTTCTTTTTTATTTTTTTTTAAATATTTTCTGTCCAATCCTGGCCAAGTGGCAGCAGCAAACGCAACACAGATTTTTTTTTAAGTAAAGATAAAATGTCGTATTTTATTTCCTTTTTTTAAATTAAGATTTTTTTATATTTAAAAAAATAATAATTGAAATGCGGCATCTTGTGGCATTCAACTTTTATTTTTGAAAAAAAATGAACATGCAATTTTTTTTTAATTATTTTTTTCTTTCATTTGGAATGCTCCAAAATGTGCGATGCGCTCAATTGTGGAGCTTATTTTTTTTTTTATATATGCTGCGGCTCATATTTGAAAGTTCCGACCAGAATCTGATGACGTGGTGTTTCAGGTACGGCGAAAACGGGAGCATCTCCCTGGCGGGCTTGAAGTGGCTGCTGCAGAGCGTCGGCTTGGACCGCATCAGGACCGTGACGGTGCAGCACCACCATCATCATCGCCATGACGACGGGGAATCGCACCAGGCCCCTTCCGAGACACCCAAAGTGAGGCAAAGGCGAAGCGTGGACCACCCCGCCGGCGCGACGCTCGATCCCGCCCGTTTGGTCAGCGACAGGCAGATGCTCGCGGCGGGAAATCACACGCAGGGTGAAACCTTTGGCCACGACGACCACGACCATCGGCATGTTGAGGTACGTCGACGGCGGTGCGCCGGCGGACGCTTTTTTGGGGGGGGGGCATGCAAATTAATTTTTCATATCATATTGACTTGATCCGTCACTAAACAGTGATCAGCAAATCAACGATTCTGCAATCAACTGTGACGATGATCCTTGATAGAAGCGATTCGAAACGCATTTTGACAGCGAAGGCTCGGAATCATTTTTTTTTTTCTCCAAAAGTGCATATTCGAGGTGTCTCAATGGATAGCTTAATCGCCAACGAATTGATGAAGAATCATCCCGGTTAATTGCTCGAAGACCTCGTTTAAAACATTCTCACGGATCGGCGATGTGTTCCGGAACAATCCAGTGACTGAATCGTAACGTGTTTCGCAATCCCAATCAATTCCTTGGCCAAGTTTGGAAAACACACGAGGAATTTGGGAAATTGTCCTGTTTTGGAAAAAGGGATGGAAATTTCAAAATATAAAATAAAACCAAAGAATTCATCTGTGACACGCCGCCCCACTTGAAAAGCTGCGGATTATTTATTTTTTCCCTTGTGCCAACAAAATCCATCTTTGTTCTTGCGTAAATGACGAGACTCGTGAACTTTCTTTTTTTTTTGTGCGTGGTCAGTGTGAGAACGCGTCCAGCCTGTTGCGGTCGCACGGCATGTCGCAGGAGGGCGGCGTGAGCCCGGACGACTTGGCCTTGCTTTGCCCGGCGCTTCTGCACCAGATGGAGGCCGGCGCCTGCCTTCTGCACCACCACGACCACGACCACGACCACGACGGTGAGCTTCCGTGCGCGTCCTCAGTTGAACAACTGGTTTGCAACTTTTACATCCGCCGACCTCCGTAAACGTTGGCTCACAACTTCAAATGAAGTCTCTTTTTTGTTTCATTCCTTTTGGAATTCAAGTGCCGGGAAACAAAACTCCCCCTTGAAGACGACAAAAGTGCACGTCCTCTTCCGGTGCGATGTTTCACAAATTGGGAGAATTGAGCCCGAGCGATCTTCCAGCGTTGCTCGTTGCGCAATCATCTCGGCCGTTCCTCAACGGGCTTGAGCTTGCGCCAGTCGGTGTCTGCTCAACTTGCCTCTGCAGAACGTTTGCCGCCTTGAAGGAACGCTGACAAAAAGGCGACGTTCGCTCGGCGGCCAACTCATCAAAACGCCACAGTCGAGTCATTTTGCATTGTTTATCCGAACAACTTGGATCGCGACCAGCAAATGTCGATATCATCGCACATGAAATTTGCGGCGCTCCGACCAATTTGTTGGGGAAATTGCGTGACTTTTGTTTCCTGCGTCCGCTTCAGACCACCATGGCCACGATCACCACGACGAGCGCGGCGGGAGCAGCAAAAGCATGGCAATAGGTGACGAGTTGACACTCACTTGAGCGCCAAACGCTTTGGCCGAGTGCAGACCTGAGATGTTTTGTGGCTTGATCACGTCAGCGTGGGTGGGCGGCTTCCTGTCCATCACGGTCATCAGCCTGCTGTCGCTGGTGGGCGTGGTGCTCATGCCGCTCATGAACAAAGTCTTCTTCAAGTTCCTGCTCAGCTTCCTGGTGGCGCTGGCCGTGGGCACGCTCAGCGGCGACGCCTTCCTGCACCTCATCCCCCACGTGAGTGACGGCCTCCTTTCCCGTGTGGGGCGGCAGGAGTGAACCATCGCAAAAGAACTCGTCATTTAACGCGTTTTGGGAAAATGTTGCCATTTCTTAGGCAACAACAAAAAAAAAGAATGACTTGCTGGAGAAAGACTTTTCCTTGCCGTGTCTGTAGCAGGCATCTGCCACCGGGTGGCGTGCTCAATAACAAGCAAACAAAAAAACCAAAGGCGTGAGATTGTGGCGTTTTTCACTTGGGTCTGATGCCGCCATCTGCGGGAAGCAACGTTACCGACGCGCAAAAGTCCGGATGATGGCGGCGTGCATGATTCCAAATACGAGATGGGCCTAAACAGGGAGGGGGAGGGGCCTCGCTCACGTCGCGTTCCAAGATGGCCTGCGAGGTGCGAATCGTAACCCGGTTGTTGTCTGCTTTGCTTCGGCTTCTTGCGCAGTCGCAGGCGGGACACGAGCATTCCGCGCACGAGGGACACGACCTGGACGGCATGTGGAAAGGTCTGACGGCTCTGGCCGGCGTCTACTTGATGTTTCTCATCGAGCACTTCCTGATGCTGGGGAAAATCTACAAGGAGAGGAAGAAGAAGGTGAGGCATGTCGTCATGGCAACATAAATATTAGCTGTCATCACAAATCCGAGCAATCCTCCTCTTTTTGTTGAAATCTCTGCCCCCGGAAGTCAAAAGCGCCGCACGTGTGATTATGCCAAACGGTCGTGCCGAACGGCGGCGCTCATGTGTCGTTTGTTGAGCGCAGGAGCACAAGAACAAGAGCAACCTGGAAAAGGCGCCGGCGCTGATGGACTGCCACCTGAAGGCCAGCGAAGGTGCGACCGTGTGAGCGCTCCTAAAAAGTCATTTGAGCAAAATCCAGCCGGCGCTTTGGTCCTCCCGCAGACGTGGAGCGCAACGGCGCCGGGTTGTTTGCCGAGCGCCCCGACGAGGATGACGTGGCGGAGGAGGAGCAGGTGATGCTGAAGCAGTCGTCGACCGCGGCGGCGGCGGCGGCGGCGGCGGGCTACACGGCGGAAGACTGCGAGAACAAATGCCACTCGCACTTCCACGACACGGTGGGCCAGGCGGACAGTCTGCACCATCACCACCACGACTACCACCACATCCTGCACCACCACCACTCGCAGAACCACCACCCGCACAGCCACACCCACTCGTACCCGCAGCACCACTTCCAGCAAGCCGGCGTGGCCACGCTGGCCTGGATGGTCATCATGGGCGACGGCCTGCACAACTTCAGCGACGGCCTGGCCATCGGTGAGTCGGCTTTTCGGGTGACGATGATGAGGAGGAGCTTTTGCGTTTGAGATGCCGTCTGACTGCGGACGTTGACAGCCGTCAAACAATGTTCATTGTGAGACACCCCAAAAATGACAAAAAAAAAGCTCAACGGTAAAAGAACAAAGAAGAAATTGAGAGCCCGGATCACTGAACGTCACTCGTAGGGACGTCTCGATTCCGCTTTTGGGCCACTTGAGTTTTGGCCGCCACCGAGTCGCCACCGGAGACTTTAAGACATCCTTGTTGCTCCAAATAGCGTTGAGGTGCGCAGGCAGGCGAGCGTGCGTGCGAGCGACTCGTACCGTCACGCTGACCCTTGGTGACCTTAAAAAAGAAAAGAAAAATAGGAAAATCAAATCACACGATTGGCCCAATTTCCTACCATGTGATTTGATCACGACCCGTCGGCGGCCAACTTAACATTCAACGGCAACACGTTTAGACGTTCACTTGTCGAGATTTTTACGGCCGTCGATTGATTGGCAGGCGCCGCCTTCAGCGAGAGTTTGTCCAGCGGCCTGAGCACGTCGGTGGCCGTCTTCTGCCACGAGCTTCCTCACGAGTTGGGTAAGTGGCGAGGGAGGGGGTCACGCATGTCCCACCCGAGAAGCGTGCGTGGACTGACGCCTGTGCCGTTTGCGTCAGGCGACTTTGCGGTGCTGCTGAAGGCGGGCATGACGGTGCGGCAGGCCGCCCTGTACAACTTGCTGTCGGCCACCACGGCCTACCTGGGCATGGTGACGGGCATCCTGATTGGCCACTACGCCGACAACGTGTGCATGTGGATCTTCGCGCTCACCGCCGGCCTCTTCATGTACGTGGCGCTCGTGGACATGGTGAGTGCCTGCCGCTCAAACGATTGACGGCTGTCTCCCGCGGGTGACGCTCCTCAGCGTCGGCTGGCTTCTTCACGGGATGCGTGCGTGCGTCACGAGCAGCTGCCGACCTACCAAACAAGTGCAATGTACGTCTTGGTGAATTTGAAGTGGCCGTGTGGGTCATTAGGTGTGGAAACGTTTTGTGTGTGTGTCACCGGCAGCTGCCGGACCACCGGAAAATGTGCACCGTGTTTTTGAAAGGCAAATAATTGGGACGATTTAGTGACGAGCAACTTTTCCCCTTCGGACCTGTCGACCGTTGCCGTGCGCAAGACATATTTGCGTCTCTAGACCAAATGAAAAAAAGAAATCTCCGCATTTTGAGGATGTCAGCACTCCCGGTTCATGATTGGATCCAGCGAACCAAACTTGAAGACATTTTGCAAACCTTTAAGTCAGGATGCGTCATAAACGTCCCGTTAGCGAGCGGGGAGTCGACCACCCGCTACCGGCCAATTATCTTGAGATGGACGCACGAATAACAAATCGAAAAGTTCCCATCTTGTTCCTATGTGGGAATCAAGTTGAAATGAGTAAAAAAGAAAGATTTTGGTCTGAAGGGGTTAAAAAAAAAAGTATTCATAATTGCCGTTAATGTTTTTGATCATTTTCTGAGCAAGTTAATCATGAGAAAATCCACTTGGAAAAAGAAATGGAATGAAAGCTGGCATTTTGGAGTTGTTTGGCGCCCCCTGGTGGTCACGCATTGTGTGGTGCAGGTGCCGGAGATGTTGCACAACGACGGCGGCGAGTGCGGTTTCAGCCACTGCGGCTACTTCCTGCTGCAGAACGCCGGCATCCTGCTGGGCTTTGGCATCATGCTGCTCATCGCCGTCCTCGAGTCCCGCATCCAGTTGGACCTCCACTTCTGACGCCCGCCGCGCCACGCGGGCCCGCCTTCCTTTCTTGTCGCCGTCTTTCTTTTTCCCCTTTGCGTTGTCGTTCTCGTCGGTGACAGATCAACTCAAGACGCTCTCACCGACAGCCGACGGGCCAGATTGCCGGCCGCTTCCGACACTTTCTTCTTCACGACCTCCAAATATGATTGGACTGTCGGGACCGGCTCGTTTCTGCCCTACGATTGGTCAAAATGTTACATTTGAAGGATTTTCTTTTCTTCTTTTTTTTTTTAACTTGAAGACTTTCATGTTTTAAACTCCTGAGGGGTGTTGGGGTGTCAACATAATTTTTTGTAGTTGTGGTTTCCCTCAGGGGGCCGTTTTGACTGTGACGAAATATTGAATCGCCTCATGTTACAAAACAGACGTCGTATTTCATTCTTTGCCCTGAGATACGAGTGACCTGACATGACATTTTTGAGATTGCAGCTGTCATTTCGCTGATCTTTTTTTTTTTTTTTAATGACACTTCCATCTGAAGTTTACTCTAAAACACAACATAAAACAAAAATACGCTTCCACATTTAAAGCAACCACAGTTTAGCCTTTCGTGCTAACAATAATCTACGATGCGCTGCTCTAACCCTTCTCGCAACAGATTGGACCCAAAATATGCAGCAACGTGTCGACTGACAAGATGCTCATATTTTTTATCCTCTGTGTAGAAGAAATGCTGCTCCGTGTTAGATAAGATAAGATGTCCTTTATTAGTCCCACAATGGGGAAATTTGAGACGCACTGATGAGCTGATAGAGGAGTGGGTGGCTGCCCCCCCCCCCCCCAATCCCCTGATGGTCATGCAAGGTGACAAAAAACGGTCAAAGTCTTTGGACTCCCTAGTATGTTTTTGCCGTTTTTCTGTCACATGACAACATTCCACTCGTAACTCAAGGCACTGCTGTCATTTTGTTTTTTCACAACAAAGTGAAGTCATGGAAAGTTGTGACAAGCGCATCGAAATGCGACTGTTTCTTTTTTTTTGGGGGGGGGGGACAATTGATGCTATGTTTGGTTGAAAATGTGAAGAGAAATGTTTGCCAGAATGAACGCAACAGGTCAAAAATGTTTTTGTGTCCAAGTATTGTGTGAGAGCCCCCCCCCCCAAATAAAAGTATGTTTTTTTTGTTTTTTATGTTTGGCAGTCATCTTGGTCAAAAGATTTTGGAGTTTGAAGTCATCAGTATGTTTGCAAAGCAGATCCAACCTGCGGACGTTCGTCGTCACAAATAAACGTCTCCACTTGAGCTTCGTCGCTTTTCTTTTCGCTTTTGTCACCCGAAACACCATTTGCAACTTCGGACCGTCAAGATTTGAGCGATGCAAGCTTTTTTTTTTTGTTTTTTTTGCGCTGCATCAGATTTTATTCCAAGTACTTTTTTGGGATACCTGAGGTCTCCTTGTCTTCCCCAGCACTGGTCTGGTTGTGGGTTAATGAAAACTGAATTTTTAATGATTCTTTTTTTTTTTAATCAGTTGGTGATGTCCGTCATTAATGCACAGTGAACTTGAATTTCTCACTTAAGAACGTTTCTTACTCCAATTCCGAGACAGTTTGCATTCCCCTCATGCATGATTTTGTTAGCTTTTATTTTACTGGAGTCAGGCCAGCCTCCACTCGCAAAGACGAAGTCAAGCCAGCCGCTACTCTTTATTTTCAATACTGTGCAACACGGTGCATTACGGTAATGCGCCGAAAGCGCTTGTTGATGGCCGTCTTCAAAATAAAAGCTGTGGAACTCAAGTATGCACGTCAGTGGTTTGGATTTAAAATAATGTTATTAAACTTCTCTTTTCACCCAGGGGGAATGCAAACTGACTCAGAATTGCACCAAGAAATGGTATGAATCGAGACAGAAAGAGAAATCAATGTTAACTGTGCACCAATGCCTGATATTAAAACTGATTTAATAAAAAAATCATTAAAAATAAAATTTTCGTTATCCCTCAACCAGACAAGCGCTGGGGCATGCTAGGCCACCCAAGGTATCCAACCAAAGTACTTTGAATGAAATCTGATGTGGCATTTCAGAATAAAATGCAGAAGAAAGCTCAGCTTTCGGGTGTAACTGACAAATTTTGACATTTCTCATGGCTTTTACTTTGAAATGCCACATCAGATTTTGATGAAAGTACTTTGGTTGGATACCCATAGTGGCCTAGTATGCCCCAGCGCTGGTCTGGTTACGTGATAACGAAAACTTAATTTTGAATAAATTTTCGAAATCGGTTGCGATGGTCAAATTTTGATATTTCTCATGCCATTTATTTTGAAATGCCACATCAGATTTTGATGAAAGTAGTTTGGTTGGATACCTTGGGTGGCCGAGTGTGCCCCAGTACCGATCTGGTTGCGGGGTAACGAAAACTTAATTTTTAATGAATTTTCGAAATTGGGTGTACAGGTCAAATTCAAATTCTGAGATTTCTCAAGCCTTTTATTTTGAAATGACACATCAGATTTTGATGAAAGTACTTTGGTTGGATACCCATAGTGGCCTAGTATGCCCCAGCGCTGGTCTGGTTGCGTGATAACGAAAACTTAATTTCTAATAATATTTCGAAATCAGGTGTACAGGTCAAATTTTGATATTTCATTGGCATTTTTTTTTTAAATGCCATATCAGATTTTGATGAAAGTACCTTGGGTGGACTAGTGTGACTCGGCAGTAGTCTTGTTGTGGGATAATGAAAACTTAATTTTTAATTATTTTTTATTAAATCAGTTGTAATATCAGCCATTGAGCTACAGTTTACATTGATTTCTCTTTCTTTCTCAATTCATAACATTTTTTGGTGCAATTCTGAGTCAGTTTGCATTTCCCCTGGGTGCATATAGAAGTTGAATAACAGTATTTTAAATCCAAACCACTGACGTGCATACTTGAGTTTCATAGCTTTTATTTTGAAGATGGCCATCAACAAGCGCATTACCGTAATACACCGTGTTGCACAGTATTGAAAATAAGAGTGGCGGCTGGCTTGACTTGGTCTTTGCGTGTCGAGGCTTTCTGACCGCAGTGAAAAACGAAGATTAAACGAACGCCATAACGCTAAAAAAGGATTGCTGAGTCTTTCAGTCCGCATCGTTAAAGAGAGCAAATCGTTTTCAGCACTTCAGACATTTAATAATGGAAACTGCGCGTGGATTGCGCAATAGTATCGCTCTATTGGGGAGGGCAAAATATGCACTTTGCCAAATGTTGATGTGCGAGGTTTTGGCCCGATGTCGGCAATTTTTTTAAATATGCGCGCGGGCTCACACCCAACCTCAACAATATCACGTACGCCAACTTCAACTTTGACTTCTCATTTAAACGTAGTAGTGATCTCCCTAGCGCCCCCTACTGAGCGACCGCCACTGAATGATTTATTGGCTCCAGACCAAGTTTTGCTTTCGCTGCTTCGGGACGTCTCGCGTTGAGCTTCTCAAGCTGACGAGCAGTTCTTCACAATCGTTTGGACCACGTCAACTTGAGCTGAAAAGCAGAGCAGCTTCTGGATGGCATTCCGGACCTTGCACGACAAATGCGATTTTGTTAACCATTAACACAACGGTCAAGTGTTTTAAGAAGATCCAAACGTTTTGTGCTGCTACTTCACGTCAGCCTTTGAGCGATCCGTCTTGCTCAGCGTCACGATTGTTCCTCCTTTGTGAGCAAATACCTACAACTGCACGAGCTGGCAGAACCTTCCGGACCTAGCCTGACCCGGTCGGTCGCACAAGGACAAGCAGAAGAAGAAGCCGAAGAGAGCCGCGGAGGTCCAACACGTCGGTGTTCGTTCCCACGCCGTCAACCGTGAGCGTTGTGGCCCGCTTGGAGGCACCGGTCCTTGGGAACCACGTCCACATCGGCGCACACCTCCAGCTCGGGCTCACTCGGCACGGCGGGGGCGGGCCCGTCAACGAGCTGCGGAAGAAGCGGGACGACAGCTGTCAGTCGCATCAAGTGGCTACGGCAGACGGTTTGCTAAAAAAGACCTAGTTTCAATGACAGCAAATCAAAAACACAAACTTATACATTCTTCAGGCCTTTCAATGAAAACAAACGTAGAAACATCGCGCCGCCTTTCGTCAATGCGTGCGCGCTCCCGCGTCAGGGGATACAGATTTGGCACGACACCGGCAGCAACTTACCAGCGAGCGCGGTAGCGCCTCCTTGTGGAAGTAGCCGCAATAGCGTCGCGTGCGGTACTGCACCACGCAAAAGAAGGCGCCGAAGGCCACGCCCACCATGAGGAGCAGCGTCATCACGGCCGTGGTGGGACCCTTCCAGTGGGTGTGGGGACCTGATGAGGGATGGGGGGGGGATTTGAAATAGCGCAACATCCGTGCGTCGCGTCCACGATCACGTTGGCGATACTTTGACTGTCGTACCTGCGACCTGCACGCACTGCTCGCGGGTGTCTTGGCTGCGCAGTTGCTCTTTGAGCAGCACGCGCGCGCGGACGCAGTACACCGCCCGGTCCTGCAGGGCGGCGACATGCAGCAACTTCTCCTCGGCCGGGACGGCGAACACGCGAGCCTGCGGGACAGCTTTGCGGTGAGCACGTCGACGTCACTCGGGATGACGTCGGACTCACCTGGCTGGGGGGGGCGCCGTACTCCCACACCTCCACCTCGATGGACGCCGTGGGCGGAGCTTGCTCGAAGGACACCAGGACGGTGTCGCCCACCGCCGACACCGTCATCTGCGGCACCGTCAGCACGGCTGAACACGTGAACGCGTGAGTGAGTGAATGAACGAGCCCAAGCACATCTGGCCAGCTGTGGTTTGCACGCCGCTCGCTTACTTTCCCGCCTGTTGAACGGCGGCGCCAGTTGCGCCCACTCGGACGCGTCGGAGGCGCAGCGCGCTCGCACGCGGATGTTGTAGTCCGAGTCGGAGCCCAAATCCAAAGTGACGTCACAGTGCGTGCGCGTGACGTCGCGGCACTCGGGCGAGTCCAACCACGTGCCGTTCCGGACCAACAACTCGAACTCGCTGCGGGTCGCGGCGACAAGAAAATGGCGTTGGATTTATGTCGCAATGACGTCAGCGTAACGATGAAAAGCGCGTACCTAAATGGCTTTTGCGTGTACAAGACCATCGACGCGCATGCGCAAAATCGGTCGCGCTTGCGACGCCGGCTAACTGACGACGGTGCCACAATTCTTAACCAATCAGGAGTCGCCTCCCGCGACCCTGTACAGGAGAAGCGCTGTGGATCATGACAACAAAAGTCAAATGTGTCAAAAGGTCGGTTCCGTTTTTGCTTTCAATGTGTTTGTCAAATGTTAGAAAAAAAAGTCAGCAACGACTCTCGAAGGACTCTTTGACGCTTTCCATATGGCGTCATATAAATTAGAACAGAAGCAAAATAAATTCTATTTCAAATCAACCCCGAAAATTCGTGTACGATGATGAAAACGGACATTTTTCTTTGAATTGTGGTCAGCATTTATAAATGTAAGTTGGAGTTGTTTTTTGAAAAGCCATTTTATTCTTATTGCATTTTCCCCCGAAATGTTTTTCTTGTATTTATTTATTTATTGTTTTTTTGGAGGGGACTTTAGGCGAACGACACTAACTTGCAAAGACGCACAACAAGTGGAAGCCATCGCAACTTACGATTAACGATCTTAATTAGCGTGACTCACGTCAACAAACGTTGAGAATGTTGCCCGTCGAGTTGCTTCCCGTCCGCCCACGTGACCTTTTGGGTCGATCCAACGTTTGCCTTTTCTATTTGCGGCATTCGTTCATCTTGTTTGTCAAGTAAAAGCAAGAATTCAAATCCCGAAACGTCCGCGCCAGTAAAACGCGCCGGGGATTCGCGTGGCGTTTGTGAACGAGGCAAAAGTGTCGGCATCCATCCGACGGAGCGTCGGCCATTTTGCTGATCGACGGCTTGACAGTTGCTCGGCTTGCGAATGTCACATGACCAACGTCTTTTTATTTGGATTTTTAAATTTTTTTTTTTTAACGAGGAGCACAGAAGGTCCGAACCGGAACTTGGTCAACCGCAACGCGTCTCCTTTTACTGCGAACTGGGCTGAAGTGTGCAAACGTACGCCTCAAGAAGAAAAATGTACTTGCGCCACCGTTTGGAGGCTTGCCTGAGCAAGTGTGATGTCACTTTTTACAAAATGGCCGACGCTTGGCTTTTTGCGGCAAACTCGTCACGTCGAGGTCTTTCGACTGTTGGGCCAATGATCGCGATGAACATTTCCGACTCGACTTTCGAGTTCCAACGCACGTTTGCGCGAACGTGTCCTTTTTGGACAAGCGACCAAACGTGGTCGCCCTCGTCTTGGCGCTGGCCGTTGGCAACGTTGCCGGCTCGCGCTTGCTCGGCGTCAAACGCAAGAAGAAATCTTCCAATTTGATTTTCGGGGTGCTTTTTTTTTTTTTTTCCGCTCCATCTGGAGCGCAGCTTCGTCTTCGCCGCGGTAACTGTCCAAAAGTCGACTTGCGAACATGGAGAGCGTCTCGTCACGATTTGAGTTTTCGCACTTTGCGATTCAGTAAATGTTGGGGGACGTCCGCGTACTCGAGTAACAGTCGCGGAACGCACCCTTGGAACTGCACCGAGTAGAGCAGCGGCGTGCTGCACGACGGCGACGGCGGCGGCGGCGAGGGCGGGCGCCACCGAAGCACGTGTCTCATGTTGACCGAATCCATCGTCACGTGACCCGGCGGCGGCGGCGCGCCCCAGATGTCTGAAGAAGAAGAAGAAGAAGACGACGTCACCGCCCATGTTTGATTGCTTTTGCAGTCCGAGGTGTTAGCATGTGGCTAATGCTAACAGGTTAGCCCGCTCAACACTTTTCGCTGAATCGGAAAAGGACTTTTTTGTGGATCGGTTCAAGTTTTTGCAAAAGTTGCCACTTTGGTCTTTTTTTTTTGCAGGCTCCAACTTTGCGGAGGTCGTACGCGTCTCCACTTTTTAAATTTTTTTATTTTCCTGCGATATCGTGAAAGACGGCTGTCGTTAGCAACGAGAGACTTTTGTTCTGCAAATGAGGTTGTGAAAATCAAGCAAAAACGAAAAACCGGAGATGTCAACGCACAAAGTTGATTTGGGAAATTGTCAAAATCGTCCAAAATCGCAAAAAGACGACAACATTCTACTCTAACTCTAATGGATTTTTTTTTTATTGTAGTTTTTTAGTTTTTATTAAAAAAAAATCTGAAGGGCGTTGCTTAGTTTTCGCATTAGTTTTATTTTTAATCGAATTTATTTGCCCAATTTGTCCAAAATCCAGTCCGATTTCAAAAGTCGACGATGGCGACCAGTCCATTCAGTGACAGTTTGTCTCTTGGCGTACTCACAGCGGACGAGCTGAACGTGGACGAGCAGCAGACAGGTGTTCATCGTGGGCAGCCGCTCGGAGGCACGGCGACCTCGACGGCAGCGACGAAATGCTCGCAAGCCGTCGGCAAAGTCGCTCGACGCTCAGCCCGACCGGTCGGACCGGTCGGCTCCGCCCCGCGTTGACGCCGCCGCCGGCGACCCGTCATCGCTGTTGGAGCCGGTCCAGTTTGAGTTCGTGGCTGGCAAAAAAGCGGACTTGAGCGCACGGCGGCGCGGCGGGCGGGACACGCCCCCCGGCTTGGCCCCGCCCCCAATTTCACGCTGCTGCTCGTTTGTGCGTGGGAGAATTTGCCAAACGTTGAAATGTGGGCAAGCGTGGAAGCGGCAAATGCAGAAATGAAGCCGGCGGTGGCGGGGGCGGGGGCGGGGTGGGCATCGTTGTTCATCAGCGCAACTGGGGGGGGGCACGTCGCAAAAAATAGAGCGTCGGGAAAAAAAAACATCTTGACGTTTTGAGCCTTCCTTTGGCCTTTTTCGTTTTGGTCTTTTTTTTTTCTTCGCTTCAATTTCTTCCAATGTTGATTTTTTTTTTTTATTCTTCTAATTTCGCTTTAAGCTTCTTTTTTTTAATTTGTGGTCCGACTTCCTTCGGCCTTCATGGCTTCAAATGTTCACTTTCGGGACATTCTTTTGATTTCAACGTCATTTCTGCTCTTTCTCTTCATTTTTCTTTCTTTCATGATTTGATTTTGCGCATGTTCAACGTTCATTTCTTGGCAGCGTCGACTTCATTTTGCTTTTTCCTTCACGCGAATCGTCTTCCTTCCGTTGGCCTTCGTTTCTTGTTGACTTTGACTTTTCCGTCTCTGAGTTGTCACCTCGTCGTCGCCGCGTCGTCCTTCTCGGCTTTTCTCGACGTTTGCCGCCGTCCTTGCGATCACATTCGCGTGACTCGCTGAACTTTGACCTGCGCTGGTGATGGAACATTGACTCAGGCTGGTCATAAAACTCTAAAACGCGCACACGCGCGCGCGCATGAGACGGTTGTTGTCGTGGTTGCCGACGAGATGATTTGGTTCCCGCGTCAGGACGTCCTTATATGGTCGTCCGCCATCTTCCTCTCATGACGACCAATCCCAGATTGGTCGCTGGAGCGGGCGTCTTCCATCGTGTTCCTGGAGGGCCGCCGTCTTTCTCCTGTTTGAAATGATCCGATAATCGGCGCCTGAAACGAGACGTGTCGCAGCAGCGACGCTCGAGGGACGCGATCGAAGAGCTCGCCTTCGACGCTCATCTGAGGTTGCCTCGCAAACTTCATCATCGGTCTCATTTTGCCTTCGTTTCTCTCGTTTGGCTTCATTTGCCATCTTCCTTCCCGACTGGCTCGATGAGCCTTCATTTCCTTCTTCAGCAATCACTCAAAGCGTCCGCTTTGGTCTTTATGGTTTTTTTTTTGCCTTCCTTTCTTGGCCTTCATTTCCTTCCTCCTTCCTCCAAGTCAACTCCTCCTTTTCGCCTTCATGTTCTCCTTGCAACCCTTTCCTGCTTCTTTCGCCTTGGCTTCCTCCATTGGCTCTCCTCTTGCCGCCTTCAAAACCTCCTCCTCGGCATTCACGTCTCGTCTCGCCGTCGGCTCCCGACGCTCTTGCTTTCAAATGGACTTTTTCGACGAGCCGCGACGTGTCGTTGCCTTCTGGTCTTCCTTCGCCCTTCACCTTTGAGGGCTTGGGATGCGGCCGAGGGTGCGGCGCGGCCGCGGCAACCGATACTGAGGAGGCGTGACGAGGAGGAGGAGGGGGGCGGGCCGGGCGCTTTATGGCCCCCGTCAGAGGGCAAAGTCTCGCGACGCCGACGCGCCGTCGTCATTCGTTGCGAGGGCGGCGCGTGGTTTTGTTCGTCGTCGACTCGGTCTCCTCGGTTTGCGCTTGTTCTCGCTGACGGTCGGGCGGCGACAATGTCGACGGCGGTGGAGGCGACGGGCTTCGTCATGTGCCTGCTGAGCTGGCTGCTGACGGGCGCGGCGCTGGCTAACGACTACTGGAAGATCTCCACCGTGTCGGGCAGCGTCATCATCTCTCAGCGCCAGTTTGAGAACTTGTGGCACTCGTGCGCCGAGAACAGCGCCGGCATCGCCGAGTGCCGCGACTTCGAGTCCTTGCTCTCGCTGCCCGGTAGGTGGCCGAGGAGACGTCGCAACACTTGGCCGCCGTCTCCGCTCGTTATCTTTTGGTGTCTGCTTCTTTTGTCTTCCTTTTCGCCTCGGTTTTTGTTTCCTTCCTCTCGATTGTGCGGCCTTCCCGCCTTCTTGAGCTGCCGCTTTTCCCATCTGGCGCCTTCAATTCCAATTGCAATTTCTTCCTCAGCCCTCGAACGGCTTCCTTCCAGGCCGCCGACTTTTTTTAGGTTGTTGTTTCCGAAGAAGAAGCAACGAGCGCTTCCCGCCGTTTTTTTTTTTTTTTTTTGCGACGGTCACTCTCGAACTGGCCTCCGCACCCAAAGCGAGCCGCCATCCTCGAGAACGCCGTTTGCCGGAACCTTCCAAAGTTTTCTTTGAGCTGTCCTTCTTCTTTCGCTGTCCATGGCCTTGGTTTCTTCCTCTTCTTTTTCTGTTTGCCATCTCAAGCTTCATTTCTTCACTTTTCTCCGGCCTTCATTTTCTTCTTTCAATCTTTTTGCGTTTGCTTCGCACGTCGCTTTCATTTCGGCCTTCATCGGTGAGCTTTTTATTCTTCGCTGCCGCTTTGGTTGGCCTTCAACTATTTTTCTTTGGCCTTCATTCCTTTTCTGTTGGTGCGCCTTCAGAACTTGTTCCCACTTCAAGCTCGTTTCTCGTTCTCTTTCCATTTGTTGGTGTCAAGCAGAAGAAAAAGTTTGCATTTGCGTCTGCGCCTTCTTCGTGCTGTTGGCGGATCGTAAAGAGGCGCGGCGGCCATTTTATGACGATGGCGAGCAATCATTAACTGGCCACCTTTTTGTTTGCCTTCATTCTCCGCTTCTGCCTGCTTTCGCACGCGTCTTCCTCTTCCTTTAACCTTTGAGCATCCCCTTTTTGGCCTTCGTGACTTCTTCTTCTTCATCGGGTCCGACGTGAAATGTTCATTTTTCTCTTTCTCGAGGTCCGCGGATGGACGATGCGAAAGTCGTCCTTGGCGCTTTGTTCTTCGGCCATCTCGTTGTGCCGCCGTCAATCACGTTTTGGGGGTGGGCGGGGTCTGTGCGCGTGCGCGACGCAATGCGCGGCAGAAGCTGCGACGCCTTCAATCACAAAGAAAGTGAAACTCCGAAACGCGCCGACCCAGAAGACGGCAGAAACGTTTGCTTTTTGCTTTTGTGCGGCAGGTCACGTGCAGGCGTGCCGCGCTTTGATGATCGTGTCTTTGCTGCTGGGTTTGGCGTCCATGGTGGTTTCTCTGCTGGGTCTGAAGTGCATCAAGATCGGTTCCGCCGGAGACGCCGCCAAGGCCAAGATGGCCGTCACCGGAGGCGTCCTCAGCATTCTGGCCGGTGAGCCGCGTTCGCAGACGTTTTCCGTTTCCGCGTTTGGACCTCTCCAACATAACTTTTTCAACCGGTCCTTTTTAACAAGCTGGTTTGCGTACAACACAAACGTTTGATCGCTTAGCAACCACATGACGAGTGACCGCAACTTTTTCATCTTTCTTTCAAGCAAAGACCAAAACGATCCTGGACATTTTTTTTTTTTTGCGCGTCCATCCTGTTTTACAGCACGCGCTCGGCCAAACACGGCGCCACTTTCGGGGCGTCGGCCAAATGACCGAGCCGTTTGTGCTTGCAGGTTTTTGCTGCCTGACGGCGGTGTCGTGGTACGCCAGCATGGTGGTGCAGGACTTCTACAACCCGCTGTACATGGGCGTCAAGTCAGTCACGTGCTCGCACATGTGACGTGGCGTGTTGCGTCACGTCGCGCCGCGTCACGCCACCCTTTCATCCGGCATCCCGTTTGCTTGCAGGTTCGAGCTGGGCGAGGGCCTCTACTTGGGCTGGGGGGCCGCCTGCCTCGCCGTGCTGGGGGGCGGCTTGCTGTGCAGCGCCTGCAAGAGGGCGTCCCCTGCTGGCCACAAAAGGTACGACGTCAAGTTGGACTTCCAGAACCGCGCCGCTCGCTTTCGGTTTCACTTTGGCGTTTGCGGCTCACGAGTTTGGCTTTGGTTGGCCTCGGAAGGCGAACTTCGCTTTTCGAGTTGACATTTCAAGGCCAAATGAAAAGGCTTAGCTTTTGAAATTGGGGTTTGGAAATCCGGTTCGGCTTGGAACTTTTAAGACCGGTAGACGTCCAAGTCAGGGTTGACTTTTCCAGTTACGGTTTCGAGTCAAGGCTCGGCTTTCCACTTAGGTTTGGAAAACAGAGTTTGGGTTCGGGTTTCAAATGAGGCTTCGAGCTTAAAATGACGGTTTCAAGTTTTCCAGACACAACTTTGGGTTTCAGGGCAAAGTTGGGCTTTTAAATGTGGACTTTCAAAGTCAGGTTTCAAACGAGGGCGGAGGTTTCAAAGTCGGCTTTACGACGAGGATTCCAATTTTCCTTTCAAACTCAGCGTAGGTTTCAAACGAGGGTTAGGAGAGGTCGGACTCGCAAGCTAGCATCTTCTGGTCATTAGCGTTAGCATAGCAAGCGTCCGCCGTCAAAGATTCACGAGTCCCGTTTTCTGTGTTTCAGCGGTTACTACGGCAACGGTCCTCCAGCCAAGGTCTACAAGGCCACGCCCACGTCGGAGGCGGAGACGGCCAGAGCTTACGTCTGAACGCGCACGCACGCGTTTCAAGTGAGAAGATGACGACTCGCCGGCGAAGCGCCGCGTCGTTTTCGTGACGTCACAATCATGCTCGGATGAATAAAAGGAGCGCTTTGACTTTTCCATACTCGTCTTTCCATGCGTGCGCGTGCGCGATTGTAATCCGATGCGAGTAATCACGCTGACGACGACGCGGGCCGTAATCCCGGCGAGCTGCTGACAGGCAGAAAACCAGATTAGATCCTGCCGCACGTGCGACCTGCGCCCAAAACCCGCCTTTGGAATTTGCCGTCGCGAACCAACTCGTTTTCGAAGACGAAGAAGCGACCGCGTCAACCGTTCCGAAGCAATAATGGAAAGGACGGAATCAGAATATTAACAATCGTGGAAAATAAACTTTTGGGTGTGACCGCTTGAGCCATCTTGACCTTTGACCTACACCTTGATACTTTGTACGATAGCCATACTTAAGGCCCAAAAAAATAATAATTCTAATTGGACATTGAGAAAGTCCTCCTCAACACGAGTTTGTTCACAATTCAAAGTCCGAGAGGCGTCCGTTTGAAAAAAAAAGATGGCATCAAAAATCCAGATGGAGCGTCAACAGCTTTATGAAAAACACAGCTTGTCGTCATGGGAACATGGAAGGTGCGCACACACACACACCATAATCTAATTGGTTGTGCTGACCTGGTCGGAACGCTTTCCAATCCTCTCAGCGGTTGATTTGAGGAGGCTGCAATGGGCGTGGCCATTGTGGGCGTGGCCACCGTGGCGAAAGCTCCGGATTGGCCGTCGCTAACATAAAGAGACGAGGCCCGCGGCCATCGTCACACTTGGCCGTCGTGCTCGTTCGTCCTGGTCTCGCCGCAGGTGAGTGTGCGTGGGGTTGCCGTGGCGACACCCAGAATGACGCCCTTGTCTTGTCGCGCAGCCGCATCATGAGCCCCAAGAATGTCGTCTTCAAGAAGATCTGCAAGGATAAGTCGGTCAGATCACGCTAACGTGCTAACGTGCTAACGCCGCGACTCGCATCGGTGGTTGGATGATGAATGGATGAATTGAATGTGATGAAAGTGATGCATGACAGACGGATGATGTCATCATTCCGGTGTGGTGCTCTTCAGGTGGGCGTATACATGGGGAGGCGGGACTTTGTGGACCGTGTGGACTCTGTGGATCCAGTCGGTGAGGCCGCAAAAAAAAAACAACTTGTCTTGTGCTACCCAAATCAATTTGTGGCGCCATTTATCCGACTAGCCACCTAGCCGCTTCGCTAGCGAGTTACCTCACTCTTCACTTAGCGGCCAAGACACATCGCCAACTAGCCAGCTAGCTAGCTAGCTATTTCTAACGCTAACCAACGCGTGGCGCTCCCACTAGATGGCGTCATTGCGATCGAGCGCGAGGCCCTGCAGGGGAGGAAAGGTGAGCCCGTCCCGTCGGCCGCAACGCAGCGCCCTCTGGTGGTGACCGAGCTTTTTGGCGCCCCCTAGTGTTCGTCACGCTGTCGTGCACCTTCCGCTACGGCCGCGACGACATGGACGTGATGGGCGTGGCCTTCCGCCGCGAGCTCTACCTGTCCACGCGGCAGGTGTACCCGCCCCTGCAGGACCGCGAGCAAGGCGTCCACACGCGCACGCAGGCCAAGCTGCTGCGGAAGCTCGGCGACGACGCCTACCCTTTCTTCTTCGAGGTACCGCCGCCCACACACACACACACACACACACACACACACACACACACGTTCCCCGCGACAAACGGCAGCCACCTGCCATGGACTCGTTAAGCACCACGCCGACACGTGTCCTGTCTGGTCTCGTCACAGTTCCCCGACAACCTGCCATGTTCGGTGGCCATGCAGCCGGCGCCGCACGACGTGGGCAAGGTGACGGCGACACTTGTGTGTCTGCGTGTACACACGCGTGTGCGTCTTGTGTGTGTTTATGTTTACGTGTGTCAGTGTCAGGTCAAATCATTGTTTCAAAGTCGATTCATACTTTCAAACTAGGGCTATGCTTACGATTCAACGATGAGGGTGTGCGCGTGTGTGCGCTTCGGCAGCCACATAACACTTTTTATGACATCTCGTCTGCTCAGCAATGCGCGGTGGAGTTTGAAGTGAAAGCCTTCAGCGCCGAGAGTCAGGATGCCAAAATCCGCAAACGGTAAGTTCCCGCCGGCGCCGAGTCCGCCCGAGCCTAATGACGCTCGCCCCCGATCTCCGTGCGCTCCTCGTCCTCCAGGAGCTCCGTCAAGCTGACGATCAGGAAGGTGCAGTACGCCCCCGAGACGCAGGGGGGCGCTGTGGAAATCTCGCGCGACTTCTCTGTGTCGGACAAGCCGCTGCACGTGACGGCCCGGCTCGATAAAGAGGTGGGGTTGGGGGGGGGGGCGTGGCCGGCCGTCGCCATGGTGACAGTCAACGCCCCGGTGACTTCCTCCCGCTCTCCGTCGGCAGATTTTCTACCACGGCGAGACGATGAGACTGCACCTAAACGTGCTCAACAATTCCAGCAAGAACGTCAAGAACGTGGTCGTCTCCGGTACGTTCGTCCCATTTAGCGCCGTGACATCATCGCGTGACGTCACAACATGACATCATAACCTAGGTCGGGGATCTTCAATCCTGTTCCTCGAAGGCGGCCGGCCTGCCTGTCGTCCGTCATTCGAATGTTCGAGATGGTTGCGCGGCTTCCGCTGACCTTGCCGATGATCGGATCATTTGGATCGGGAGCGGCGCAGCGGGGAGAGATCCCCAAAAACAGGCAGGACAGCCGCCCTCGAAGAACAGGATCAAAGACCGCGGACGTGGGCTGAAAAAAATGTGGCGACAACACAAAGCCAATTTCAAATCGTAGCGTAGCGTGACATTGTCGCGCCGGGCGACGGCGAACGTGAAAGCGTGACATCATCAGCTGGCGACAGCGCAATCAACGTAAACGGAGCGCATGTTGGTCATTTTGTGACCACCGACCAATCAGCCACGGCGTTGGGTCTCGCGAACCTTCTGGTCGCCGCCTACGTCAGTTGCGGACGTCGCCTTTTTCCATTTTTGTCCTTGTCGTCGTCTGCAGTGGATCAGGTGGCCACCGTGGTGCTTTACTCCAACGACAGCTACGTCAAATGCGTCGCCATCGAAGAAGGGTGAGTGGCGAGCGGGCTAATGCTAGCGGGCTAACGCCGACGGCAAACCGAGCTTGTTGTTCTTCAGGGAAACGGTGTCGGCGGGGGCGGCGCTCCAAAAAGACGTCCTGCTCCTCCCCCTGCTGGCCAACAACAGGGAGAGGCGGGGCATCGCCTTGGACGGAAAACTCAAGCACGAAGACACCAACTTGGCGTCGTCCAGCATGTGAGCGAGCGCATCCGGCTTGTGACGCTAATGCTAATGCTAATGCTAAGTGGCCCTTCCAGCGTCAAGCCGGGCGTCCTGAAGGAGGTTCTGGGCATCGTGGTGTCCTACAGAGTGACGGTCAAGATCGTCATCAAAGGGTGAGGACAAAAGACACTGCTGTGTTTTGTGTGTGTCCCGGATTCGGGTTAACATTCCTGCCAAGACTTCTTTTTTCATTCCGTTCTCATTTCCACTTCACGGCAGCTTGATGAGCTCAAGGTGCGTATGGACGCTTCTCGACACGCTCAACCGACACTGGAAACGCAGCCGCCGACTAAGCTAAGCTAAGCTAAGCTAATATAGCGACGCCGAACGTCGTTCTCGTCTTTTCCACCTGTGATTGACACCGACGCCAAACTGTTGTCGTCTTGTTCGCCGGCCGCACGTTTCGCGCCTTCGCCAAGCATCAAAGTGCGGCGACAAGCCAGTCGAAAGTCGTCTGAGACGCCCAAAAGACATTTTTAGCGCCACATTTCTAGACCACTTGAAGATTTGTAGGTTGACGCGGAGGCGTGAAGTCGACGAATAGTAGCGTTCGTCGTCAAACGAGTTCAACCCAATTTTTATCTGCTCAACGTTGTTTGTGTGACAGTGAAGTTGCTCTGGAGCTTCCCTTCAAACTGATGCACCCGAAACCGGACACAGGTCAGAACGGCGGCGGCGGCGGCGGCTTCTCGAAAACATCAACATTCTCCAAAGCTCACACTCTTCTTCTTGTCTTCTTGTTCTTGCCGCCAGTCAAGGAAAGGTGACTTTAGTTGTCCTTCCTTTAGTCGAGGACGCTATTAGCACGCTTTGCGATACCCGTAGGTGGTGTCACATGCTAATGCTAACATACGCCGTTGCGAGACACGTTACGTCAACGTGTTGATGCTAATAAAAAGTTTCATCTTGGTGAAGTGCTAAAGACAAAAGTTTGACGTTGATGGCAATGCGCTAAAGCTAACGGCTAGGACAACAAAAATGCCGTTGCTAATAAGTGCTTTGCTCAGGTGTTAAGTGTGTGCGCGTACGTGCGTGCGTGCGTGTTTGTGTGCGTGTGCAAAGTGAAATGGAGGAGGAGCTTGTGTTCCAGGAGTTCAAACGGTCGTACCTTCGAGGCATGATCGGCGACGACGACGACGAGGAAGGAAACGTGTCGGGAGGCGACGACATGACGCCCAAAGAAAGCTGAAAAAAAAAAGCTTCAAGTTTTGTGCTGACTTGTTTTTTTTAGATGATGCTCAAACGTTGCAATTCTTAGCATGCGGCTCGCACGTTAGCTGTGAAGTCAGTTGAAAAGGATTTGTCGTCGCATTTGACGTGAAAAGAAACCCAATAAAGAATCGAAGACATCGCAGTTTCTTCTTCAAGTTCAGTTGCTATGGATGCTGTGACGGACGTGCCGACGTTTGTGCTAACGTGCGACGGCAAACGGGTGCTTTCGCGTGCGAACAAACCTTCGTGCTAATGCTAATGCTAATATGCTAAAAAGGTCATTTGAAGACGTTTGAGTTTTGCGTGGAAACCGGCTCAGTGATGACATCATCACTACGTCACCTCAGAACATTTCATTTTATTTCCAAAAAAAACTAAACAAACAATAAATCGCACAACGGCAGACATTTTTTGTCGAAGATGAGGAGGATGAAGATAAGAACGTGAAGACAAACGAACGAGCCCGAGAAGGCGGGTCGTCCCCAAACCAAAAACTGGCGTCAAACGTGGATCGGTGAAGTTGGCGCGCCGTCTGCCGAGCCAGTATTTGTACTTGCGTGGCGTTGGCCCGCCAGGAGGCGGCTTTGTTGACCGTGAGCGTCGGCAGACTGTGGACCGGCAGTAAACATCGCTGGTCACTCATTGACGGCACACAAACACAAAGACGTCAAAACGGCAGCAGAAAAGCACCAAACGGCAGCAAGTAAGGCCGCCGCCGTCTCCTTCTTTGTCTCGTTTGAAAGTTTGACTGAACGTGAACGAACTTTCGTTGGGTTCAAAGTCAACTCGGAATCGCTTCGGCTTTGAAAGTGAATCCGAGTTGGATTTGGATTGAAAGTGGATCCCAAGCGCTTCATTTTTTCCCCTCCGATCTTTGGCACCGCTGCGCTCGTGTTTTAGAAATAAAGTCGACTCGATTCGGGCCGGAGGTAGAAAAGAAGTTTCGGTTCGTGAAATGGCGTCGGAGGCCTCGTCTGTCCCGCGCTAAAGTCGGCCATGTTTGTAGTCCGAGCGCTGAACCCCGGGTGTGATCGGTCGCAGGTTTCGAGTGCCATGCGCCGGCCGGTCGTCTGCGTCAGCCTGACGTTCGCCATGTGGGCGGCGTCGGCGCTCAGCCTATCAGGTGAGTCCTCGGCGAGCGAGCGATGGGCCGACAGCGGCGATGAAGCAGCGTGCGGTTGTGCTCGGCTTCCTCAGTGTTCTCGAGGCCGCCGGAGGCTCACATGCTGCTGCGATCGCGCCGCGCCAACTCCTTCCTGGAGGAGCTCAAGCCGCCGTCCATGGAGCGAGAGTGCGTGGAGGAGACGTGCGAATTCGAGGAGGCGCGGGAGATCTTTAAGGTTCGAGAGGCCACGGTAAGATCACAACTTTAACATATCGAGATCATATTCCAAACGAGTCTCAACTCTTGAGTCGTCATCGATACCGATCCCGCGATTGTTCTCATTTTTTACCTCTTGAGCACACAACGGCCGCAAGCCGGTCGCGAGTCGCGATATCTTGGAAAAAAGAACGGCTATCGTTTCGATATCGACGATGCCCATTCGACCGCAAATGTTTTTAAAAGGGGGCTTTCTTGTCCTTTTTGTGGTCATGGGTTCCCTTAAAACAAATTTGTGGCTTTGGCAATGACGCAAGCACGATTTAAGTGCTGTGAAGATAAAAACAAAATCAACAAATGGGTGAGTCTGCCAAGGACGGACCGTCAAGAGACGTCACCTGACATCAAAGTTGCTAAGACCAAAAAACAAACAAAAGGCCTGAAAAAGACAACAAATAAAGTCAATACGAGGAAGTCCCCGTCTTTTTTTGCAGAATAAATGAACACTCGTGGCTATTATTTCTTGCGAGGCGATGTCCAAGCATTGTTTGTGAAGCAAAAAGTCAATAAAAAAAAAAATCGTTTCCAAACGGAATAAAAATCCAAGATGAAAAATCAGTCAGGTTGCGGGATGGTGCATTCAGGGACACCGGGACATCCTGACACTCGTGTGTTGTCCTTTTCCAGCTGGAGTTCTGGACGGTGTACAGAGGTGAGACCGCCGCTGCCGCAAAGCATTGTGGGAAAGGAGGTTCACGTGCGCGTTCACGTGCGTTTCAGACGGGAACCAGTGCGAGTCCAACCTCTGCGTCCACGGGAGGTGCGTGGACATGCTGCAAGATTACGTGTGCAGCTGTCACCACGGCTACGAGGGAAAGTACTGCCAACACGGTCAGTTCAAGACCCCCACGTGGAAAAATCCAAGGGGGCATTTGCTAACCGGCTTTTTGGGGAGGCCCAAATCATCTTCCCTGTAAAACTTGCCAAGCGTCGGCGTTTTGAGCGCAATTTGAACAGTCCGGAAATGACAAAACGGCCAACGATGTTGAAATTAAGCTTTGCCGTCAGCATCTCGAGCACGGACGCTTTGATTTTTTATCGGTCGGGGGCCGACAATTCTTAGGAATAAGTCCGCAGGGTCGAGGCCAAAACGGTAGAGAGATCGCGAGCGGCAAAAAAGCGTCAGGTGAAATTGTCCATTTGGTTTGGAGCGCGTCCGGCGAGTCGGCAAATCCGTCTTTGAAAGCTCTTTCGTTCGTGACGACCGTCCCGTCCCAGCTCAGTCGGCGACCAACTGCAGCGTGAACAACGGCGACTGCGACCACGAGTGCACGGAAAGCGAGGACGGCCTGCGGCGGACGTGCGGCTGCGTCGGCGGCTACAAGCTGCACGACGACGCCAAGAAGTGCATCGCCAAAGGTGAGAAAGCGCGCCGGCGGATGGGCAAAAGACGTGACGTCACGTGACGCGTTCGCAGGGCCGTCGTCGTGCGGCCAGCTGCTGATCGGACGCTCGTCCTACACGCGGCCCATGGACGGCCTCATGCCGTGGATGGTGGGCGGCGAGGTGGGCAAGAAGGGCGAGAGTCCTTGGCAGGTGAGCGTCCAACAGCAAGACGCGCCGCCGCCGCCGCACTCGGATATTTGTCGGAAGGTGACCCTTGACCCGAGCGAGCAAAACGGGATGGCTAACGAGCGCCGTTGTGCCGCCAGGTCCTGCTGCAGAACGCCAAAGGTCGTTTCCACTGCGGCGGCGTCCTGATTGATCACCACTGGGTCCTGACGGCCGCCCACTGTCTCGACAACAACTTGCGCTTCCGAGTGCGACTGGGTGAGTCGGCGAGTGCCGATCCACTCCTTCTTATCTTTGCGGATCGGCAAAACCGAGGTCGTTCGCCCGCAGGCGACTACGAGCGCTTCCGCGACGAGGGCACCGAGGTGATGCTGAAAGTCAGCAAGGCCTTCCAGCACCCCGACTACGACAGCGCCGCGGTGGACAACGACATCGCCCTCCTGCGCCTGGAGAGCCCGGCGCCGTTCTCCGAGTACATCGTGCCGGCGTGCCTGCCGGGCCGCGGGCTGGCCGAGCGCGTCCTCCACCGCAACGGCACGCAGACGGTGGTGACGGGTTGGGGCAAGGAGAGCCAGGAGAGTCAGCGCTTCAGCTCGGCGCTCAACGTGATCCGAGTGCCGCTGGTCAGCCGCGACGTGTGCGCCGCCCACATGTCGCACAACATCTCCGACAACGTGCTGTGCGGCGGCGTCCTGGGCCAGCGCATGGACGCCTGCGAGGGCGACAGCGGCGGCCCCATGGTGACGCTGCACGCCGGCACCTGGTTCCTGGTGGGCCTGGTGTCCTGGGGCGAGGGCTGCGGGCGCCACGACAAGCTGGGCATCTACACCAAGGTGTCCAACTACAACGAGTGGATCGACGGCGTGCGCCGGGACTGGGACAAAAGTAGCGCCCCGCCGCCAGAAGCGTAATGTTGCACCTCAATAAACTCGTTTGTGCTCGCGTGTGTTTATCTTCTTACGAGTTGCAGCGGCTTCAACCCAAAGCGGACAAGCTCCGGTTACATTTTGGCCTTTTTTGCAAGGTGTGCCGGTGGCTCATTTTTTCTCGTCGTTTTCTTTTCCGACGTGTGAATACGAAAAGGCTGCTTCAAAACCAAAAGGTCAGAATTCATTTTTCAATTTGAGCGCTTGAGGCTTTTTCGTGCAAATCTTATGATTGAAAACGGCAAAACGATGCAACGGCAACGCTCACGTGCGCCCCGGCAGACGAAAGCGGCCTTTCGGAATGAAAGGAGGAACGTCACCTTTGTTGCTCTTTTGCGGCGTCTTTTTTTTTTTTTTTTTTTTATTAAGCTCCAAAGCACCAACAACGAACCAGTCCAGCTCCGAATGCTTCCGAATGCTCGTCGACTCACCGGCTGGCGGTGGCGTCTTTTCAGGGCTGGGCGGCACCGAGCTCGTGCGCGTGCGATGTTTGCGGCTCTCGCCTCGTTCTCAGCTCGTCTTCGTAGCGCTGCAGCTGAGCCAGGAAGCCGTCATTGGGGGCGATCGCCGGCCGGGCGGCCTTCACCATCTGGCAACGGCAAACAAGCGCTCAGGAGATCAACGTGCGCAAAACGTTGACGTGATGCCGCACGCGCACGATTTCACGACTCGCATCCGTCGACGAATGGGCCTCATTTGGACCTAATCTCTGTTTGTGGCGCAATTGGCCCAAAATGGCCGCCTCAGTCCGCAATGGCTGACTTCCTGTTCCATTTGGCCAAAGAGACTCCGAGACGCTAGCTTCAGGCATAACTTGTCCACCAAATTGCCAAATTTTATTTGATAACTTTCAAGGAGGCGTTTAAGTTTGGGATGATTCTCACGAGGACAGGTGAGTCGGTAAAACTAGAGCATCCCCGCCCGGTCGTCACCTTGATTGCGTCCACCAGCGCCACCTGCTGGTGCTTCATGAGGTAGGCCGCGCAGACGGCGGCCGAGCGGCTTCGCCCGTTCTTGCAGTAGACCAAGCAGCGGCCGCCATTTCGTGCCTCGGCGTGGATGGCGTCGGCGCAGGCGTCCAAGTGGCGGTAGAGGTCGTCGTCGGGACGGTCGCTCACGGCGACGCGCGTGACCGCGACGGCGACGACGCTGACGTCAGGAAAAGGCTGCCGCCGCGTCACGTTGATGCAGAGCGTCACCGCCGCCTCCTGGAGAAGCTCGGGACTGCAGGCCGAGCGAGCGTTGCTGATGGCGAGCGAGCTGGTCACGTGACACAGAGGCTGCATGGCCTCCTTCCTCCTCCTCACTGCCAATAAACAAAACGAGCCGCAGTCGCCATCAGGTCAAGTTTTTGCTTGCAATGAAATCAAATCCACAACACGACTGATCCAAAGACTCATTAATTAATTAGCTTATTATTAATTGACAAAAATATGTATGGATTTCCTCTTTTCAATAAAGTTGAGCTGATTGCTTGCCGTTAAAAACGAAGCACCTATTTACTCACTTGAACAGTTATAGTTGTTTAAAAAAATGTACACAAAAGCCTCATTCTCTCGCAGTTTCCAGAAGTGATAAATACGTATCTGCAAACGCATCCCACGTGAAAGGCAGAAGTGACGTCATTTCGCCTCTTCGGCTAATTGTATGAATGTCGTTTGTATAATTGTTGTATTTTCTGCAGTTTGCAATAAAGAAAAAAAAAATAAAAAAAATAAATAAATAAAAAAATAATAAAAAAATGAATGTCGTTTGTAAGCAAAACCAAAAACTTGGCAGGCAAAGCGGAATTGCATAAGCGACAAAAAAGTCTCCGACAAACACGAACTCACGCGAACAGTCACACGCACACGCGCGCACGCACACTGACAGACACGCTGCAGTTGCAACAAAAAGGGCATGAAATGAAAAAGCGACGAATGTCGACACTCAAGGTGCCTCCTTCGGGGGGGGGTGTTGTTTTTCAAAATGACGTCACTTGGTTGGTCGGGTCGGAGTTGTTGCTCGCACTGCTGGCCTCTGGGTCCTAAAGTCCGTTTCGCTAGTAACGTGACAACCAAACATAATCACAACTCGCACATTCGCGTACAAGTAGGACAGCTGATTTTTTCCCCCTGAACATTTATTTTTCGGCCAACTTTAACTCCTAGCATTTAAAGGTGCTCTCGTGACTTTTAAAAGTGTCCAAATAAGGTAAGCAACAGCACTGATAATCATGTCATCTTTGACCATAAACATTTGAAACACATTTACATACTGCCAAAACAAAACAGAAAAATAAAATAATTTAAAAAATGTTCCAATTCAAAGAAGCACATTGAAAACAAGAACAATGTGAGTGATTTATTGTCATTTCATCACACGTGCAAACAGCAAAAGGATGACGTCGCATTTGCGGTTGTTGAGTCACTCGTCACATCCGAGGAAAATAAAAGGTCCAAACGGATTCGATTCCTTTCAAACACTCGTCACTTTCCGCTTGACCCGAGTCGTCCGTTATTTTGGCAAAATTGCAAAACAAAGAAGCAAAACTAAGTCAAAAGTTTCCTTGATGGAAGACGACGTCGTCTTCTTCACTTTGCACAAGTGAAATATTTACAAGCAAAGCAACCGATGAAGATTTGCGGCGCCAAAAGAAATCCGACGACGACGACGTGGTGACGAACTCTGCTCGCTGCAAACTAAAGGCCGGCACGCGAACGATCGCTCGCCAGCGCATTTCCGCTTTCCGATGACGACGACGTCGCTCACTGCAAAAAGCGCAGCCACGCAAAGGCAGCTTCGCAGATCCATAAAGCGTGCGCTCGACTTCCGTCTGTTGGGACGCCCACTTAGTCAGTGGCACGTTTGCGTTTGCTTTGGGCGAGCGGCGAGCAGAGCGGCGTTTTCCAGCCGCGGTCGGCGAGGGCCGAGATCAGGAGTGGTCCATGGGCTCGGCCCGCTCGCCGTCCTGGCTCTCCATCTCGTCCTCGTCCTCCGGCTTCCCGCCGGCGGTTTCCTCCTCGCCGATGGCCCGTCCGCCGTCCGCGGGCTGTCGCCGCAGGTGCCGCTCCACCGAGGCCTGGATGGAGGAGACCATTTCCTGCAGTTTGCGGCGCTGCTGCTCCATGAGGACGGGGTCCAAACCGCGGCTGTCCTTCACCGTCACGAAACCCGGCGCCATGCGCACCAGTTCACGGCCGGCGCCCTCGGGAATGTTGGACAGGTCGTGGGACACGCCGGCGCCGAGCTCCGCGCCGCCGCTGTGCTGGCGCTCCGGCGGCGGGGGGGAGGCGCCGCGGCTGCCCAGCGAGTGGCCCTTCCCCTGGAAGGCCTGGACGGCGTGCAGCTGCTCTTTCTTGCGCACTGCGCCGCCGCCGCCCAGTCGCAGGCCGCCGTGCGACGGGCTGCCCTCCTTGCTGCCCCCTCCGGACGAGTCCGAGTGCAGGCGCGCCAGCGCCTCCTTCACGCGCTCGTCCACGTCGCCGCGCACTTCAAAGTGGCCGACGGCGTCCACGCACAGCTCCACGCGGGCCTCGGCCGCGTTGTACACGAAGCTGCGACCCGTCAGGTGCGGCAGCGTGCAGTGCTTCCCGTTCATCAGGCCTAAACACACGCACACACACACACACACACACACATATGGTTGCTGAGGCCCCAGGTTTTTTTTTTTAAATGCCATTGTCGTCGCGAAAAAAAATTATTAGAATAACAAACAATAAGAGAGTAAGCATGAATGATTTGTTTCGATTTGCTTGGTCGCAGTCCAGTGTTGCTTTGGCACCATCTTGTGGCAGTTTAGTGTCATTACAGGCAATTGGAAATCATGGGGGGGGGGCCTGAATGACGCGGCAGATTTTCACCAATTGTGTGACAAGTTCGCATCAATAACGTTTGAAGCTCATTTGTAGGCCACATCCGTCTCTTATTTTCTGACCCGTGATGTTGAACTGGAGTCAGGTGACACAAAAACGACTCGAACCAGAAGGAACGGCATCGCTTGTTTTGTTTTGCCAAATGTCAAAGTCAAACTTATCAAGACAACGTATCATTTTACAACCGCAATTCCAAAGAAGTTGGGGTATATTAATAAAAACGGATGATTGTGATTTGCAAATCATGTTCACAGAATTATTTTAAAAAGTGCACGACAAAGTCAAATAATCTTGAACTTTGAATGGGATGGCTGCAACACATTTTTTTCGTTGAGCAACGTTTGGGAAGTGAGAACACAAAGCCATTTCTGCCTCTCATCCGTCCGTGCACACGTTTTGGAAGGGAGACAGGTGTGGCAGCATGTGTTCGTCCATGGCTTTCAGCATGCATGGTGTCTTCACACACGTGCACGTTTTTCACACCGCCCCATAGCGTCACACATGCGGGCAAATGGGAACACTTTGCAGCCGTCCGTCCGTCCGTCTTGGATGAGTTCGGCCACGTTGCTGCTCATTGTCCAGAAATGGTCCAGTTGGAATTTGGCGCCCGACTGGATTTTCTCACGTTGCTTTTCTCCGTCCGTCTCAACCCCCAAATTTGTCCTTCTTCACCTTGCCCCATCTTTGCGTGTGAATGAGTGAGCAATTCAGGGAAGCTCCTTTTCGAGCCAATCGTGGCAGCTGCCAGCTCGGCAAACGTCGTCCTTGAGCATTCCTCAACTTTCTCCGTCTTTTTTCAAACGGCTTGCAAAAGTTCAAGTTGAGCAGTTGCAACATTAAATATCGTCGTCATGGATTCAATATTGGCTGAATACGATTTGCAAATCTTTTTTTAAACACGTCCCAACTTCATTGGAATGTCATCCTGAACTTTTTCTTGCCGTTTTTTTCCCCCAAACTTTTCCCGTTTTGATTGTTTTAATGTCGTAACGTTAAGACGCGAATGTGGTCAGATCATTCGGTGAAACGTTTCACTTGAAAATGTTGAACGCTTCACGTTCGAATCACATTTCAATGCGGTCACTTCAAATTTGAGCGTGAGAAGAAGTTAGGCGGCACGTGGAACGGCGGCGTTGCGTACCCATGTCCTTCTTGACGATGTTGTAGAAGACGCCTCCTTGCTGGAACAAGCGCGGCAGCTTCTTGGCGTACGACCACACGTCCTCGCCTGCAACAACATGGCACACGCTTAGCTTAGCGCACGCTAACAGGAAGTGGCGTCAATCGACGTTTCTTCCGTCGCGCGTCACTTCCGCGCCTCCTTTTCGCTTTGTTGAACATTTCGATTGGGAAGAATTGAAACGCCGCCGAGGTTCGGGACAAAAAGGGCCTTTTTTTTTTTTTTTACAACTTATTTCCCTTTCACACGAAAATCAATTTGTCGACAAGTAATTGATTATCAAATGAATCACTCAAACATTTTGGGAACTGTAAAATTGTGAAAATCGCTTCGGTCGTCCTCCAACAAAGCGGACCGATTATCTTTTGCTGGCAGGGCAAACACGCCCGAGTCCGCTCGCACAGCTTGAGCCGAGCGATGGTCTCGTTGGCCCGAAAGACGGCGGCGCTGCCCGGAATGAAGTCGAATCGGTAATGGAGTCTTCTTTTGAAAGTCCCGCGGCACGCTTACCCATCAAGGTCGCCAGCAGACACAGCGAGGACATCTCAAGGTCGATGCTGTCCTGAAGGACACGCCCGCTCAACGCCACGGCGTCCTCGCCACTTTCCGCCGGCGCCGGCGGCCCGGGAGCGGGTGCGGCCTCCTCGTCAGCACCTTTCAGGATCTCCAGCGTGACCCGGTCGCCATGCCGCAGCGCCACCGGTTCCGTCTCGCCCCCGGCGCCCGGCGGCGCCAACTCGCGGGGGGGGAAGCCGTAGCGGATGCACAGGCGGGCGGGCGCCACCCCGAAATGCTCGCCGATGCTATTGCGGAGGTCCGAGTCGGACGCGCGGGGGCCCAAGGTCAGCGTGGCCGTCCGGCCGTCGCCGGCGCTCACGCGGATCTTCTTCTCCCCGCCGGGCGGAACCGGGGCGGCTGAGAACTTGGTGGGAGTGGCCGGCGCGGAGGAGGGCGCGGGGGTCCCTGGGGGGGGCTCCTTGGGCTTGACGCGCTCGCTGCGGCGCTGCAAGAGCGAGGCTCGCTCGCTGATGCCCTGCTGGAGGTCGCGCTCGGCCCGGCTCATGGTGAGCTCCTCTTTGTGGAGCGTCTTGGCTTTCGGCCCCGTAAGGATGATCTTGGTGGGCGGGTCCTCTGCAGCCGGGGCCAAGCGCCGGGCGTGGGCGTGGGCGCCGTCCACCGCCACGGGGCTGTACTCATCCGGGTTCCTTTTGGCGGTCTGGCGCAAGACGGTGTCGACCACCTTCTGGACCAGGATCTCGCTGCCGAACTCGCCCGGGAAGTGCTTGGTGACCAGCTTGGTGGCCACGTCGTACACGTTACTGTTGAGCGCCGGGTCGCCCTCATACTGGAACCAGTGGACCGTCTCGCGGACCGCCCGGCCGCCCCACTCCAGCGTGATGGGGAAGGCCTCCGGGAGGTTGTCGTACTCCTTGCCCTCCCAGAAGTGCTTGAAGCCGCAGCCACACTTGCCGCCTTGCGAGCGCGTGTCGGTCCGGTCGCCGTCCAGGTAGACCACCAGGCCGTCGCCCCGGACGCGGCGCACCGAGGCGCCCCGGCACCAGTTGCAGGTGTCGAGCGAGCTGAGCTTGTAGTCGGGCAGGAGCGCGTCGCTCTGCGGGTCGTAGGAGCACACCACGTTGTTGAGCGGGAAGCTGTAGTTCTTGTCGGGCCGCAGCTGGCCGTGCGTGGACTTGGCCAGGCTGTGGAGCTTCCCGCCCGGCACCAGCCAGTCGGGTGGCACGTGGAGCTCCGAGAGGGCGCCGCACATCAGGCAGCGGTGCAGGCGGTTCTCGGCCACCGACCGCTTGGCCGCCTCGGTCACCTCTTCGGGCTGGATGCCGATGACGCCGGTGCGCCGGTAGACCCACTGGTGCATGTCGGCCACCAGCGCCGGGTGGATGCCGTGCTTCTCCATGAAGACTTCCTCCATGGCGCCCACCAGCCGCATGACGTACATGTCCCTCAGGCTGCGGTCGCCGCCGATCACGCAGCCGCCGTCCGCCTCCGGCTTGATGTACTTGCGGATGAGCTGCTGCGGGACCCCCCAGGCCTTGGGGAGCAGGTGGGCGGGCAGCCGTGGCAGCGCCGCGTTCTTGATGCCCACCAGCGGGATGTAGTGGTTGCGTCCGGAGCTGCTCCAGGCGATGCAGATGGGCTTGTTGGGCTCGCCGTCTTTGGCGCGGCACCGCTCCTCGGCCACCAGGCCCGGCAGGAAGGTGGCCGAGTAATCGCCGGAGCTCCTCATGCCGCTCAGCGAGTCCAGCAGGATGATGGGCCGGTGCAGGACGTTGGCCAGGCCGAAGATGTGGATGTTGCGCAGTCCGAGCGGCACGCCTTCGGGCGGCACGAAGAGCGGGTCGCACTCGTTGATGATGTCCTCCCACTCGGCGGCGTCGATGAAGTCCTGGAACAGGGCCTTGTAGCGGTCCAGGTTCTGCTCAAAGTTCTGCTTCAGGTTCTCCCGCAGGGCGTGCCAGAAGAGTTCGCGGCCCACCAGCGCCCGCGACACCGCGTGGACCAGGCAGTGGCCATCGCCGTCCACGTGGACGGGGATGAGACACTCGCGGTTGCCGTTGGCCCGCTTGATCTCGTCCAGGGTGTCGTGGAGGTAGAGCAGGCTGCCCGAGCGGTCCTTGCCGTAGCCCACGGTGGAGACGTGGTCCGGCTCGATGAGGAAGGCCCGGTCGCCCAGCAGCGAGCAGTCGAAGGTCTCGCCCTGGTTCATGTCCCTCAGCAGCTTGGCTTTGCCGCTCAGCTTGTCCATGCCGTAGCGGGTCAAAACGGGCGAGAGCAGCTTGCAGTGGTAGTTGGACAAGCCCATCACCTTGACCAGCTCGGTGCCTTTCTTGGGGGCGCTCGCGACGCCCAGCAGGGCGTTCCTGAGCAGGTTGTGGAGCACCACATCTGGATCGGTCACCTCCTGGACGTTGAGCAAGTTCTTCTGCTCGTGCCGCTGGCCGCACTCGGTGCACTCGATGCTAACCGAGCCGTGAGCTGGGAAGAACAGGCTCGCCTGACATTTGGGGTCCGGGCAGGTGGCCGACACGATGCGCTTGTCTTTCTTCTTGGAGTCGCGCGGCGGCAGCGGCAGCGACATGTCGGCACGGGGAGGCGCTCGCTCGAGTGAGGTCGGAGCTTCACGAAGACGAAGACGAAGACTCGCTCATGGCGACGCGGGGCCGTCCGAAGTGCTGCTAGCCGACGAGAACAACACGGAAGCGGCCGGGCTTCTCTAGCCAGCTACTCGCCTTGCGCAACGTGTGACGTCACGCTAAGGCATGACGGGAGTTGGAGTTGTATTCGAAGACACGCGCGCGCGCGCAGCTCTCGTGTAAATACGGGCGTGTCGCCCGGAAATATAACCAACAAAAACGACTATTGATGGCGAGTCCAACTACAGTGACCACAATGCAACGCGGCGTGGCGGCGTTTTGGCAAATCAGGAAGTGAAAGTCGTTCTCACACAAGCGGCTTGTATTCTGTTGTCTTACAATTTGCGGTTAAAAGGCCTTATTATTTATCCTGCACGGTCCACAAAAATACACATTATGCACATTTAGTTGTCGAACGCTATACACTGAAAGAACGAGCCAAGAAGCTTACTTAGCTCAGGGAGGCTAACTTAGCTTAGCTTGGGCGAGGCGTTTCGTTTTTTGTTTTTTTTTTGTTTGTTTTGATTTTTGGTCCATTTTGCGGCTCGTGGGACACAAAGTAGTCATCAAGCGTCTTTTTCTTTTTTTTCTCGTGTTTCGGTGAACCGCAACGAGCACGCAGACGCGGCTACTTCCGTGACGTCACAGCACGTAGTTACGCCTCTTTGGTATTACGTTTCAAAATTAAAACCACAACAATTGTAGTTGGCTTTGTGTTTATGTTATACAAATATTGCTCCGCAATACAGTAGCGTGTGCATGCGCAAGGTTGTCAGCGTTTCCCTGGCAACCGTGAACAGCATCAATCATGTTTCTAAACCGTTTGAATGAATTGATGTTCAGCATTTGTTGTTTATTTTGTTTTACATTGAACACTAGTTTGCATACATTTCTTTGCGCTCCTTTCTTACAACAATTTGATACATTTACCCAATGTTAAATATCAAATTCTCGTTATAACATTTTCCTGACACGTTTTCCTTATTAAATGTCTGTTGACTTTCTTGCCAAAGTCAATTGCTTTTATGCCCTCTTTCAAGTCAAGAGAACTAATATATTGAAATCGCTCTATATTATCATACTTAAGCGATTGTTAAATGGGGAGCAAGAAAGTTGGCTTGAATGGCCAGCAGGAAGCATTTTGTGCAGCATTGTATTCACAATGATTTAAAAAAAACAAAGATGCTCCCTTTTCAACTTTGAGCATCGAACCGTTCAAAGGTCTCCGCGCGTCTCTGAATTGGAAGAGCAGAAATGTCCAGCCGACATTCTAACCAGTTGCATGTTTCACTCATCTCCTCTCTTTTTTTTTTAATGTTTCTGTTGATAAGTGCACATGAGATTTTGATTCTGTCCATTAACTGATACTGGAAGTATCACAGAAAGGCGACCAGGTGCGCAGGGTAAATTTCCGTGGCTCCAAATGTTGCCCTTAAGTTCCTTGCTAGCAAAGAAAATGCAAAGTCAAAGTTGACGGTCTGTCCACGTCTTGTCATTTAGGTGCGCAATTAATATTTTCTGCCGACTGTGTTAAGTTTACGAATCCTTTGCCAGTAAAAAAAAAAAAAAAAAACACATCACGAATTCCACAGCAAAGTCCAACAACCCAAATTTTGGGAGCACCTCGGCGATGAAACAATCCATTATTATTATTATTATTTCTATTCTAATTGAAACGTTGCAGACAGGAAGTAGACGTGCACCTGATAACTTAACAATACTGTTTATTATTACACACGTGTGCTTACATGAGTATAAGTGGATGGATGGATGGAGGTCAAAGGTCATAGTGTTCTCATTTGGATTACACACAAAATTCATATTAAGGCACAAAGTTGTTACAAATCACAGGTTAACTACGTCTTCACTTCAGTCGCGTGACATGAGAGATAAAGAACATTAAGAAGAAAATGGCGACGTTGACGAGCACGCGGGCGCCATCGACACAAAAACGTGAAAAATCAAAAACAAATCAACACTCACACATACGCACGTGACATATTTTTAGCACCAGTGTATCAGAGCAAATGTACAAAAGTTGCATAGAGTCCGAGTGACGACGCCACATGACTGGAGAGGCGGGACCAAGGTGGGTGGGGGCGGCACCGACGCAGCCACACTCTGATTGGTCGCTGGCGTGCTTGGCACAGCTGACAGCGAGCGCGTTTAGCTTAGCATCTAGCGCTAGCTCGCTCCGTCGCTAGTGGCGGCTCAAGACGGACGCCGGCGGGGTGGGAGGCGGGGCCACGACGGCGACGCGATTGGCAGGGGGAGGGACTTCCTGTGTGTAGTCACGTGACAGCATGACATCACATTATGGAACGCGACGATGTCAGATGAATCAACGGCAAAGTGGAAAATGGACAAATCATCGTTTCACTTCAAATTGTTCTTGAGAGGGAAACGCAAACGCTTTGCTTCGTTTGACGTCGCTGACCCAAAAAGGCGAACGCACAACACAGATTAAAGTCACGTTGGCCCGTCGCGTCTCCGTTTATATTTCGGCACTTTGAAATCAGGTCCTATTTTTCAACCAACGGATGGAAATCAAAGGCTTTCATTTGATTTACAAAAAAAAAAATGGCGGATTGATTGCGAATGTTTGTCGCCCTAATTTCTTCCATATCCAGCTTGAGGTTCTCGTACGCTTGAAGGGTCTTTGAAATGAAAACAATTCAGCGCACCGCGTCGAACGACGGCGACTTCCCGGTGCCGATTTTCTCCGATTTCCAATTAACGTGACAAGTAGAGTGCGGCGATTGCGCAACGTCAGCTGCGATTGGCTCCAGCACGCCGGCGACCCGAGAGGGAAGAAGCGCTTCGGATCGCGGAAGGCTCAGGCAAAACGCCGCCGCCGACTCGTTTTCATCCGGAAGACGACGCGCGAGTCGTAAAGCCGACAAATTGAGTTGAACGGACGACAACTTTTGCTGACGACTTTATTACTCGCGAGACAAAAGTGCACTCGTGGACAACTGCCTGCCACGAAAACTCACAAAGAGATCAAGTGGAACAAGTTGACATCTGGCCGAGTTGCACGAGTAGCACATGGATGCCACGTGGGGGGCGTGTCCTAAAATCGTTTGGGCTGAGATTGGGCGTTTTCACTTTGGGAAGTAGCAAATGTTCGAACTGCGATTTAGATCATTTTTGTTGGGCACCAAAAAGAGGATGAATTATTTTTCAAATTCATTTTCCTGCCAAAAATTCAAATCAGTCGGACCCTAAAAAAAAAAATTAAAAATGGACCTAAAGCTGGATATCGAAGACGCACAATAAATACTCGGACGTCTTTACGGCAAGTCGTTTGAAAATGTATTTGCCACGAGACGGAGCCCTGCGGGATCCCTCAGGATGTGGACGCCGGTCACGATGAGGTCACGCATGAGAACAAAATGTTGGGAGCCGGAGCGTCGCTTCCTGCGTGAGGCGGGGCACGTCGGGCAACGGCGGCGCACGCGTCTCGGAAACGGGCAGTGGGAGGGACTTCCTGTTGCGGGTCGTGCGGTCTCGTGGGGTTCGTGCTGGTGGTCTCTGGTGCTTTGCGCTTACGCACAGTTCAAAAATAGACAAAAACAATCAAGGTGGAGTTTTGGTAACGCGTTTGTGGTGTTTTGCGGCATTTTGCGGCGTTTAGGCCTTCTCCAGCGACGGCGTGTTGAAGCAGCCGTCGGGCAACGTGTTCTTGATGTCGTTGAGGTTGGCAATGTCGACGCGGATCTCTCGGATTTGCCGATCGTAATCGCCGATCATGGCCTCCTGCGTGCGCGCCACATCGTTGAGCTCCGTCAACTTCCTGTCCAGCTCGCTGTCGGCCATCTTGTCCTTGGCGCGCCGCAGCGACTCGTCAATTTGTGTCAGTTTTCCCACGTCCACTTTGTCGATGTTGCCTGAGGGAAACACGGGAGGAGAAGTTCAGTCGCCGATTGGCAAACGAATCGACGACTCTTTCTCCTCAAAATGTCGCCGTCTCCGCTTTGTGTCGGACCGATTAGCTCGGCTTTTACTTTTTGGCCGCTTTTCTGACGGTCGTCACGGAGCAAAGCAGGAAGCCAATCGTTCCTCAACGTTGCGCATTTTCGACACGTCAACTCGTGGCAAGGAAATCAAAATTGGAAAGCGGTCCACGTGCGTTCACGAGTCGCCATTTCGAACGAGCTCGCCGACGCAAAGTTGCGCCTCTTTGCTCTGACAACGCTTCCAAGTTGTCACTTTCTTCCTTCAATTTGCGGGTTGGGCTTCGAAAAATGAGAGAGAAGCTTGGACCGACGCCATTTTTCCTCTTTCGCTCTTTTTCACGTCCAATAAGAAATTCTTGTTTGCCTGTCGCTATGTCTCAGAGCTGGGCACTTGACCCTTTTTTGCCGGTCAGTCCCCCGTCCTTCGGCCTCGACCCTCTGGCCTCATTCAGAAAAAAAAAAAAAAAAAAAAAAAAAAGCGTCCATGCATGCCGCCGCCGCCGCACGGCAGAGGTTTCACTTACCAAGTTGCTCCAGCAGGGCGGCGATGGTGCTGAGGACCGTCTTGACGGCGCTTTTGGCCTTGCGGGCGTTGTCTTCCGCTTCCTTGGCGTTGGCCGACGCCTGCGGAAAAAAAATCGGCCGCTTTCATTCAACGTGGACGGCGTCACACGTACGTGACGTGGAGGTCAAACGACTTTGTTTGTGACTCGAGGTCATCGCGCCACGTCCATCGTGTGACGTCATCACGCGACCCGACGGGGCGTCGTATGACATCACAGAGGACGGCGCGTTGCGCAACATCACGTGACGTGCGTGCGCTCGTACCATGGCGGCCATCATCATGTCCTGATCGGCCTCCGCCTTCTTCCTGCTCAGCTGCTCCTCGGCGGCGCTCAGCTCATCCATCAGGGCGTCCACTTCGCCGTCCAGCCGGTCGGCGTCCCGCAAGGCCTTCTCGGCGTCCTCCTTGGTTTTGGCCGAGCCCTGCCGGGAAAGTGCGACGGAGAAACCGTTCACGTCGACGAGCGCGCAAACGGCGAGATGAAAGCGGCGACTGAGAAAATTGTCACCAAACTTTGGGGTGTCCCGCCCAAACGTCTGTTTGAGTATTTAAGAGAGGTCAAAGTTTGCGAGCAAGCGAGCGACTCACCTTCTGCACGTTGGCGGCGATGCGCTCGGCCTCCTCCGCTTTGATCTTGGCCTGCCTGGCATCGGCGTCGGCGTTTCCCAGCGCCGCCTCGGCCTGCCGCGTCTTGGCGTTGGCGGCCGCCACCGTGGCGTTGATGGCCGGGATCCTCTTGAGCGCCTCCTCCGCCGCCGTCTTGTTGTCGTTGACGCGCCGATCGAAGTCTGCCGACAAGTAGAAGACGAAGCCAATTGGCAACATTTGGCAAAAAGGTGCCACGCCAGAGCGACGCCAGACGAGGGGGGGGGGGGGGCGGCACCTCGCAGGTCGTCCAGGATGTTCTCGGCCTCGCGGAAGGTGGACTGAGCCTTCTTGGCCGCCTCCTCCGCCGTCGCCTTGGCGGCGTCGGCGCGGGCCAGCAGCTGGTCGGCCGTCTGGAGGACGACGAGGGAGCAAAGAGAGCAGCGGAGGAAAAACATTTTCATTTCATGTTTTGTGACAGATTCCAAAGCTTGGCGGGGTGAAAAAACGGATTGGAAGCAGAAACACAGTTGTGCTTTGAGATGCAAGTTTGTACCTCAAATCCTCTTTTCTCATTCAAATGAATCGACTTGTTTTCCTCACGTGTTTTATTTTAATCAGGAAACTCGCACTCGCTGATATTGCAACGCGTTGTGCCCCATCTTGGCCACCAGGGGGCAGTAGAATGCCATCAAACTGGCACATTTCTCAGCGCTAAAAAAGATATGTCGGCGGGTAGCGCTATGTTTGTCCTTCTCCATGCGCCATTTGTGCTCAAATATCCATCGCTTCGAGGGGACCTCATTTGGCGCGGAGCGACTGCTGCCGCTGCTCGTCAAGTTGAAGGGACGTGGTCAAAGTGTGGCTTTCACGGCGCGCAAGATTCTCCTTCTCAAAAAGGGAGCGAAAGTAGGACCGCGTGATGAAGGCGCTTCAGTCACGTGGCGACATTTTGTTTTGTGGAATATCGTCAGATTATTGCCAGGGAGTTTTGTTTTGTTTTGGACGCGATGAGCCCAAATGGCGCCCTGGAAACGCGAGCATACGCCGCTCGTGTCATCCGTTACCTGCTGCTCACTGCGACCTTTCTCCAGAAGTTTTCGAACGTCGCGCTCTTTCGGCGCCAGGTCGGCCCTCAGCTCGCTGTACTCCTTCTCCGCCTTGTCGATCAGGCCGTCCAAGTCGGACGCCTCCTTCTTGATCTTGTTGGCCTCCTCCTGCAAACGGGAAGCAGGCGTGTTTGCAAGCGGCGACGGCGAGCGCGGCGGCGGCGGCGGCGGCGGTGGGCGGCACCTCCAAGGCGTGAGTGTGGAAGGGCGGCAGGCCGGTGAGGTTGGCAAAGATCTTGAGGGCGTGGTTTCCCGCCTCCTCCGCCTCCGCTTGGACTTTGGCGGCTTGCTTCTCCAAACTCTTGGCCAGCTCCAGCGCCTCCTTGTACCTGGACAGGAAGGCGGACGGCGCCGTTACGAACGGCCTCGCTCGGGTCGTTTGCCGTTTACGATGGAAGCGCCGACGAGGTGGTCGGAAAAGGCGTCCGACTTGCGTTAGTTCGCCCAAGCCGTCGCGTTCCAAACGCCGTCCGCCGCGCTTTCGCCCGACAAACATTTGCCACCTACTTCCTGTTGAGCTCGTCGATCTGCTGAGTCGTCTTTCCTTCTCCGTCCAGCGTCTTGAGGAGCAAGTTGTAAGCTTTGGCCGACGTGTCGTTGGCATCCTTGGCGATCTTCTCGATCTGGTCGGCGTCCATCTTGTGCCTGCGCCAACAACAGTGGTCACGCCGCGCGCCGCCACTCGGACAGTCGACATCTTACTTGTCGGCCAGTTTGCGCGCTTCCTCCGCCAGCAGCGTCATGTTGTTGGGATCGCCGTCGCCGCTCGGAGACTTGATGTCCTGAAAGCAGACGCCTCGTCTTCAGGACGCGACAACGACGACATCCCGCCCGCTCGCTCGCTCGCACGCTCGCACGCACCACTTTGGCGATGGCGCCTTTGGCCTTGTCCAGCTCCTGCCGAGCGCGGTCGATGAGGTTCTCGGCCTGGCGCACGCGGTGGCGCGCGCCGTCCGCCTGCGCGCCCGTCTGCTCCACCGTGCCGCGGACGTTCTGCAAACGGTTCCACTGCGTCGTCAGCGAGCCGTTGATGGCGTTCAGACGCTCCAGCAGGCCCGAGTCCAAATCTGAGAAAGGGAAAAAAAAAAAAGGGGGGTTATTTCCATCGCAACACACATCTTCACTTTGGTTTTAAATTGAATCATTTCGTCAGGAAAACATTGAAAATGATTATGGATTTAAACAATTCCATATCTCCAAAATATTTGGAGATATGAATTCAAAAAATGTTCAAATTCAGGTTCATGATTTATTTGGTTTGAAAAATATTTTATCTTTGTCGTCTTTTTAGAACGTCTTGGAAAACGTCGACTGACTCGACGTCATCTGCCTCATAAAATACTTTTTGATTATTCATTTTTCAAATATTTGAATATCGGACTACATTTGCGACGGGAGTCGTCGCTTTGTTTCTTGTTCAAACGACAACAATCGTGACTTTCTGTAAGAATGAAACATGATTATTTTTTTTTTTTTTTTTTTTGGGACACTCGCGACCTTCCTGACGTCTCGGCTTTTTTTTTTTTTTCTTTCCTCGTACCTTTGCTGGCGCGCGCCTCGTCCAGGAGGTCGAGGACGGCGCGCTCGGCCTCCTTCAGGCGCTCTTCGAAGGCCTTGTCGCTGACCGTCTCCTGACCGGACGCCAAGTTGTCGATGAGCGTCTGCAGCTCGTGAATCTTCTGCCGCTGTTGGTTGACCTGCCGGACAAAAACATTTCCAGTTTCAGCGCAAGGCCAACGTTCACCGAGTTCCTCGCTCCACCACGCCCGACATTTTCTTTGGCAAACCTCCCACAAAAATTGCGACCGGCGCGATCTGGAAAAAACCCCGACAAGGCGCCTGAAGGCGAGACGGCGCTCGCTTTAATATCCAAAACGACATCGCCGGGCCACCAAAACGGCGGCGAAAGGCTCGCGTGCGTGGAACAAAACAAACGGAGGAACATTTCGGGCGCTTTGAGCGGCGACATAACGTCCACGGTCGGTCAAACGCGTTCGTCCGCACGAGGAAGCGTTTTGACGGGTTCCGACGTCACGAAAAAAGTCGCATTGGCAAAACGGAGGCCAAATGAGAAAAAAAATTTAAAAAAAATGGGGTCACATTTGCGCGTTTTCTTGAGATCATCTTATCGAGAACAAGACCAGATGGCCGTCAAAATCTTTCAAAAGTCATCCCGGCTTCGTTTTCGAAAACGTGCGCCGATCGGAATCTCCATCGCCATCTTTGTCGTCGACGACGAGACGCAAAAAAGACGGCATTTCCATTTTGAAAAGGTCAGGACACAACGGGAACGCCGAGTTCTGCCACGGAAGCGTCGAGCGGGACGGGCGGGACTCCTCACCTTGTCCCGGACGAGGCTGTAGCAGGACGGGCACTGCTGGCATCCGGGCGCCGAGCGGTTGTAGAAGTAGTTCTCCTCGCACATGTCGCAGCGGGCGCCCACGAAGCCGGGCCGGCAGCGGCAGCGGCCGTCCTCTCGGCACTGCTCCGACTGGGCGCCCTCGGGGTCGCAGTCGCAGGCTGCGGGGGAGGTCGGTTCAGAGTTCAGAGTTCAGCGACCAAGCGGGAGGGGGGCCAAGACGGACGCTCATCGGGCGTACGTTTGCATCCGGACGCGCCGAAGCCGAAGAAGTTGACCTCGCAGCGCTCGCAACGAGGCCCCGTCACACCCGGCTGGCACTCGCACTGCCCGCTGACGATGTCGCACTGGCCGTTGGTCGAGCCGATGGCGTCGCAGTTGCACCTGCGGACGAAGCGGCGTGAGGACCAACTCGCGTCAAATGGCGGTCGGGGGGGTCCGTCCTTTCCGCGAAGAAAGACGGTCGGCTCTTACCGCTCGCAGCCGTTCCGGCTGCGCAGGTCGAAGAATCCCGGCCGGCAGGCGCTGCAGTCTCGCTCCGTGACGTTGGGCAAGCACGGGCATTGGCCCGTCACCGCCGAGCAGCTCGTTTGGGCGCCCGCCGTGCCCGACGGCGAACACGCGCACGCTGGCGAAGGGGAGAGGGGACGCACGTTGAGGCGCCGTGTGACAACAACAACCCTTCGACGGACCGACCTTTGCACTTGTCGGCGGGGGTGGCGGCGAGGGGGTTGCCGTAGTAACCGTCCTTGCATCGGTCGCAGAAGAAGCCGTCCGTGTCGTAGATGCACTTGAGGCACTCGCCCGTCTCGCGGTCGCAGTTGCCGACGGCGTTGGGGTCGATGTTGTCGCTGCACTTGCAGGCGCGGCACGCGCGCACCGGGCCGCCCTCGCCGAGGGGGTCCCCGAAGAAGCCGTCGTCGCACAGCTCGCACCGCTTGCCTGCGGTGCCGGCGGGACAGTTGGTGCAGACCACCCGTCCGCTCTTGGGGACTTGGGCGCAGGTGGCGCCGGCGGGACACGGGCACGGCTGGCAGTCCGAGGACGTCCCCCCGGTGGCGTCGCCATAGAAACCGTCTCGGCAGCGCTCGCAGCTCTGGCCGCCCGTGTCGTGTTGACAGTCGCAGGCGCCTGCGCACGCACGTCAAACGGGAGCCACTTTGAAAATCACATCGATGATTTACGAACGTCATCAAATCCATGCAATCAAAAAAAAAAACATTTCAAATCTAATGAAAAGAAGAAACAAAAAGATGGGAAGACATCTTTAACATTTCCGTCAATTGGTTGATTTCAGAAATGTTGCAATTTCTCATTTCTAAAACCGATCAACTTTTTTTTTTTTCCCCTCAAACGAGACGCACATCGTCGAAATGGAAGCGAGAAAATGAGAGCGAGTGATCGAAAAGGGTCCCGACCCACCTGTGCGCGGGTCGCAGGCGTCGCTGTGGCCGTTGCAGTCGCAGGCCTCGCAGGCGGCGAAGGCGCCGAGTTGCGGGCGGGCGCGGCGGAAGCCGGCCGCGCAGCGCTCGCAGCGCCGGCCCTCGTAGCCTCGGGGGCACGTGCACCGCTCCACCCAGAGGGCCGGGACCCCCGGACCGCGCCGGGCCGTCACCAGGGACACGTCGTCGAGGTAACCGGCACCTGTGAGACGCCGGGACAAAGTCAGGCGCGCTTCCCGCACGGCCTCGGCGAGAAGGCGGAGCTTCTCTCCACGGCGACCACAAATGAGCCAATGTTCCACGCACTCTTCTCGCTGTAAGTGCCGCGGATCTTGATGGCCGTCAGGTTGTGGAGAAGTTTCTGGAAGTCCGAGTGGCTGATGGCCGGCCGCCAAGGGTAGTCGGCGCTGTTGTGGAGTCTGGAGGAGAAGAAAAGAAAAAAAAACTAAAACGTCCCGAGTGTCGTCAACATCGGAACGCTTTCACGTCGTCGAGATTCCGACACGTCGACGATCTCATGAAGCCGAAAGACGGTTCGATCGCGCGCGACCACGTTCCCTCGTCCCCGTTTGGTAGCGGCGAATCAAAGTCCACCTCCGCGTGTGGATTCGGTTTGGCGCGAAGCAAAATTATACAAACGAGGGGGCGCACCCCAAACAGTCAAACAAGCGAACTCCAAATGAAAAAAAAGACGCGGTGAATTTTCCTCTTCAAACATCGGAACGAAAACAAAAGCTTGGAAGATTCTGGTGTCGGCGTTTACGTTTACGTTCACCGCACATTTCATTTCAATTAAAACCAGAAAACTTAGTTGTGAAAAAAAAGGGCCAAAATATGCAAATGAGACTAAAAACAAAACCACGTCCAAATTCATTTTGCCCACCGCGACGAAGCAATCGAGACACCAAAGAAGCGCAAAAATGACGATGATTTTGTTTTTTTTAAATGCGCTTTTGGAAAATCTTCTTCTTGCACTGCACAAGTCGTTTTAGGAAGCAACTTTTGTATTTCTTGACTTAACCGTTGTTCAATTTTGTACTTTTATTGCGCAACGTGAAACACGATCAAGCGGTCGACGAAATTTGCAGCAATTGTTTTTTTTTTTTAACACAACCCCTTGGACTGCTAAAAAAAAGTTTCTTCTTAAGCCCCCAGTTCGATCCTCCCTCTCGATTTTTTTTTGGGGAGCATTTCGTATCCGACAGGCACACGACAGTCAAACTGAGAGAAGAAGAAGATGAAGACAGAAAAGTGGAGAGGCAAGAACGAGAAGCCACAGGAGGAGGTGACGTTACCTGAAGACGTAGCGTTGCCTTTCGTCGGCGGGGTAGGCGTTGCCCTGGGCGATGAGGGGCACGGCCGCACGGAGGCCGGCCCCCTCCAGGACCAGATCCTCGGCGGACAGGCGGCTGTCGCGGCGGTCCACGCGGAAACTCAGACTCAAGTTCTGACCGAAGCTCAGCAGCTGGTCGCCCAAGAACTTGTCTGGAGGCGGCACCGCACGCAACGTCAGCGGGATGTGGCGGCGAAAAAAAAAAAGAAAAAGAAAAAGGTTGAAAATTGTCGTCGTCGTCGCTTCGACCGAAAACATTTCCTTCGGCGCAACCGTTGCTAGCTTAATGCTAACACATAATGGAGAATCCCATTGACGTGCTAACGCTTTGACGACGCTCACGTAACGCACAACACAAAGTGCGAAACGTCACTTCGTTTGTGTCTGCACAGCAGCGCCTCCTGGTGGCTAAAACCGCCGGTGCGCCCGTGCACGTACCCGGAGCCACAAAGTACATGGGGAAGTAGTCCCGGGAGAGGAGGGAGATGTCCTGACCGCCGGCCGACCATTGCACCGGCACGCTGGACGCGTCGCGCTGCTGGCCCGTCCACTGATCCTCGTCTGCAAACACGCACGTGCGGTCAGTGCCGAAGCAACGCACACGCGTGTGCGTGCGCGTGCGTGTGCGTACCTCGCTCGAAGGTGGAGCTCAACGTGTGGACGCTGAAGCCCGGCGCGCTCTCGCAAACGGACGAGTGAAGGAAGCAAAAACACGGCGAGCAGCCTTCGGCGCTGTTGGCGTCCATGTTGAAGAAGCCCGGCTTACACCTGCCATGGGTCAAAGGTCACCGTGGCTCGACGGGGCGGATGGCGCGCGCGTGAGCGTGCGTTACCGGTCACAGGCGAAGCCCTCCACGTTTTCCTTGCAGCGACATTCTCCCGTGCGGACGTCGCATTCCTGAGTGCTTCCGGCCGGCGAGCACGAACACGGCCTGCGCAAAACGCATCGTCGTCGTCGTGGCGATGAGCACATTCCATGCAACGGGAATTGAGTCTTTCTCAGCGAACCCTTTGTTCTCGGCGGCGACGTGCGCCGTTTGGTCGTCATGGCGACGGTCGGCCTTACCTGCAACCGGCCTCGGTGAGACTGTGAAATCCCGGCTGACAGCGGTCACACTTTTCTCCCGTCACGCCGGCTTTGCACGCACACACGCCTCGGTCGTCGCACTGCGGAGACTCGGAACCTGAACGCAGACGCAGACGTTAACCTCCTCAAAGCAAAACTTCGGGAACAATGACGGCGTCCTCGAAGGGAAACAGAAAAGACGTTTAGAAAAATAAATAAATCATTCATTCGGCTGACAGCGGAAGCGACATCGCAGTTGTTCGACGAACGAGCGATCGCGGCTCAGCTCGAGCGAGCACGTGAGCCGTGATCGCTCGTTAGCTGAGCGCAGCGACTGTGATGTCATTTTCAGTCGACGGCAAGTCACAAAATGGCCGCCGGCTGAGATGGTGCCGCTTGCGTCATATTCCGCAAACGCAATATTCACCGGATTGCCGCGTTTCACGCGAGTGAAGGCGCAAAAAAACATTTTTTTGGAGCGGGACGTCGCGCAATTAGTAAACATTTGTTTTGTCGTCACACTTTGGAGAAAATTCCCGTGTGGCGGTGGGCGTGTCCATGAAGCACGAAACGAAAAAAAAAAAAGCCAAACGGCCAAAGTTGTGCCTCACCGACGGCGTCGCAGGCGCAGGGCAGGCAGCGATGTCGGTCGTCACGGCGTCTGTAATGGCGGTCCAGGCAGCGCTCGCACCTCGGCCCGTCCGTGTTGTCGGCGCAGTTCTCGCAGCGGCCTCCGTGACCCGTCGCCCGGTACAGCTCGGCGTCAAAGTAGCACTCGGAAGTCTTGCCGTTGCACTCGCACGCTGGCAAAGACAAACGACGACACGCGTCAGCCCGCGGCGCCGCGAGGAGGGCGGGCGACGGTTCGGGCCGGCTCGCTTACGCAGGCACTCGTGGGCGTCGTCGGCGGTGGCGCGCCGCCACGGCCGGTCGTTGTAGAAGCCTTTGCACAGCTGGCAGTCGGCTCCCTCCGTGTTGTGTTTGCAATTGCACACCAGACGACCTCGAGCGTCCTTCACGCACTCGCTGGCGTGGCCGTTGCACTTGCACCTGCACGCACGCGCACGTTGGTGAGACGGCACGAAAGGCGTCCGACCGAAGAAACAAACAGAAGATTGGCTGCCTGGCGGGCGAGACGTCACTTCTGCGAGCACGCTAACCACCACAAAAGTTGGCGACAAACTTGGCTCCATTTGCAAAATATTTGATCGAATATTTTGTCTTGAAGGAATTTTGCGGGGGGCTTCTTTCCACTGAGGCGCTTTGAACTTGAATCGGGCTCAATTTGATTCAAGATGAGTTTGACGACGTGTGAAATGGTCAGCTTGAAAAAAGTCAAATCATGTCATGGCAAAAACTTGCAGAATGGTTCAAAAAAACAACCACAACTGCGGGGCCTTGACTTTCAACTTTGACGACGTGAGCGTCTTTTGGATAGTGCTGCACTTCAGACGGCCACCGCTAGATGGCGCCCGTGAACGTCACATTGCCACAAGGCCAAAGGACGCTCCTTTCCAACTGTTGCACACGTTTGACGCCGACGCCGGCACCTTGGCCATCTAGCGCTCTCTCGCCCGCTGATCTCATCGTGAAAAAACGAAAAAGCGCAACAAAGCCGCCCCCTCCCACTCCGAAGGCATCGGCGCGGGCGCGCTCCGCTCTCGTCATCCCGGCCGGAACGCGAGGTCGGTTGTGCGGCGGCGGCGGCGGGAAAGCGCGTTGCCGGCAGATGACGACAGACGAGCGTTTCCGGCCGGCTTACCTTCCGCCCACGGCGAAGTCGGAGATGGCGTAGTAGTAGGACTTGAGCACTTTGGGGTCGTTGAAGACTTCGTCGCCGAACGTGTTGAGGCGGTTCAGGGTCACGCGGATGTCGGTGGCCGTCACCCAGTCCTGCCGCGTCACGTCACAGAAAACAAAACACACACACTTGCCGTCTGTGAGCTCGAAGGACAACAACCCGAGTCAACGCGTTTACTTGGAATCGAGTCATTTGCCGTCACTTCTCGTTGAAAAAAGCCTTTCGACTTTGACGGTCGACTTCCGGTGCTTCCGCTTCCGATGAGTTTCGGTGGACTTCCCAAACGGAAATCAATGTTGGACACCGCGGCGCACTTGCGGCGTCTAGAAACCGGCAAAACTTTTTTTTTTTGGGTCGACATTCTCCAGATTTTTCAGTTTTGCCATTCTTTGTTGGCAAGAAGCCGACACGTCGTCGAGGCGGGCGCGGCTCGGCCCAAAAAGCTAATTTGAACGGCCGAAACGCGCTCAAGGCCTCACTTGGCAACGTCTCGTCTTGACGATGGAGACGCCCGCTCGGCCTCGGACGCTCTCGTCGAGTCGCGTCACGGATGATTAAAAAAAAAGAAAAAGTTTTACAACAGGCCGCTGGCGTTTTGGCAGGAAGCTTATCGCAGCCCTCGAGGGGGGTTTTGTTTTCCACCGCGGAGTGAGCGCTCACCCCGGCTGCTCCAAGATAAACAATCTGTGTCTGGTTGGAGCGAGCGAGCGACGGCCGCCAACGACGGCAAGGACGTGACAAACAAAAACAGAAAAGTGACAAAAATGTCGATCATTGCTTCGCCAAAGTTTGATTTGGACCAAAGACAAAAAAATAAGGAGCAGGCGGACACAAATGGGAAACAAAAATTTAGGCAACTTGAAAGTCGACGAGAGGGTGAAACGATTCACCAATGATGAAAATGGCCAAGGACGAATTGTGGCGGCGTAAATTTGTTGCCCTCCCGTTTGTTTTCACGCTTTTCTTCTTTTGCTCGACTTCCTGCAGCAAACATGCCGGCCTTTGTTGCCTCGCGGTCACGCCCACGTGTCAATCATTAAACGGCGAGAAGGTGGGGGGGTACGGATGAGGTTGCCGCAACGAGGGCGTCGGTCCAACAGGAAGTGGGCGTGTTCGGAAGGTGGCTTGCCAAGTTTGGATGTGCTTGTCAGCCATTGACGTGTCGCAGCTGCTCTGGCGCTTTCTCACCGAAAAAAGATGCCCCCCACCCCCGCCCGCGGACGCTAGAAAAGCCCCCCACCCTGCAGCTGCGCTATCAATCACGCTGCGTTCTGGAAGCGTCCTTCAGCGGCAATCCGACGTGCAGCCGGTCCAATTTTGTTGCCAGACAGCGCGGCGTGGCCACGCCCACTTCCTTTTTGTCTTAATGTTTCATGTGTTTTTCTCTAGATTCTTTTTATTTCTTTTTGAAGAAATGTGACGTGTTTCTCAGACGTTTCGGTGAACTCGCAGTTTGCTTTTTTTTTTTTTTAAATATGTGCCGACGACCAAAAGAAAATCCACCTACGGCTCATTGTACTTTCCATTGCCACCAGCAGGTGGCAATGTGGCCTTCTGAGAGCACGCTTTGACCGACAGCTCGACGTGCACGAGGCTTCCAATGGCGGCAGTGTCACATGACGGACGGGAAACGTCACAGCTCACGTGACATGCGACCGACAGCGGCGACCAAAAGAAGTTGCGGAGCGACGGCCGTGCGCACCTGGAGGACGGGGCTGTGGTCGAAGTTGTAAGCGCTGGGTCGTCCCTCCAGCGTGGAGAAGGCCACGTTGCCGCCGGTGAGCGGCGAGATGTCGCTGAAGTCGTCGGTGCAGAGCGCCCGCCGCTCGTCCTCGCCGGTGCGGATGAAGTCGCGGTTGCCCTTGCCGTACGTCTTCTCGCACGAGCCGCTGTAGTACGTGTACGGCGTCCACGCACCGTCCTCGCCGCCGCGCTTGTAGATGGCGAAGCTCTCGGGGCGACTCGTGTGGAACTTGAGGCGCACGTACGTGATGTCGAAGGCCTTGCCTGCGGGGAGACGGCGCAGACGTGACGTCATCAAAGCCTCAAACATCCTTCCGCAAAACTTTTGGGGCGTCTCAGTGTGTCGTCATGTGTTTGCGTGTTTGCGCACGAGCGTGTTGTCGTGTTTGTGTGTGAAAATGCGTCCGAGTTGGAGTGTGCGTGTATGCGTTCGTTCATGTCCGTGTGCTTGTTTTAATGTCAACGTGTGCGTGTGCGTGACATCGTCACACACTCAGAGGCCAAAGGTGTCACGCATGACGACATCGGCTTCCCACAATGGCGTCCATCTTGTGACTAAAGTGGCGCCGCAGGAAGAAGCGCACACGCACACCCGACGAGTGTGAGCAGGCCTGGACCTGAGTGTGCGCATGCGCGTGTGTGTGCACGTGTGTGTGGGGGGGGGGGTTCTCAGCCGGAGCGCAAATAAAACGGATGAACCTGATTGGATTGTTTTTTTTCCAGCAGGAAACTTGAAGACACAGCAAACAGCACGTGCACGTGCATGTGCGCGTGAGGCCAAAGAATGTCTAACAATGGCAAAAGGTGTCGAAGCAGGTGGTGTGCTTTGAACACGCCTCCTCCTTCAACACTATTGTCAGGAGCAGCAGGCCCCCACTGAGCCCCCCTGGGGAGAAGGGGGGGGGGGGCGACCTCCAACAAGACAAGTTAAAACAGGAACGTTCCTTCCTGAGATTAACTCAACCACCTCAGCCTGGGGGGGGGGGAGCGAAATACGACGTGATGTTTTGGAAAGCAAATGTTCAACTTTTTGGTCGCATTTGCCGACAGCAAAAAATGTGAAAAAGAAAAGAAAAGAAAAACAGACCGTCGGCGATCAAAGAAAAGATGACCTCATCGGTCAGCAACAAAAAAAAATAAAAACAGAAGAATAAAAAAAGAATAAAACGTCCCGATGACCTCATCACATTCCAAGCAAATCAAAGGACGCTTTGAGCGCGTGCGTGTGTGGGCACGCCACGGCAGGCCAAAGGTCAGCACGGCCATCTTGTTAACAGTCAACGATTGTTTGCAACCAACCACACACGCACGGCTGCAAGAGTCGCGCACGATGGCGCTCGCACTGCCTGCGACATTCTTTGTGGCTGCCATCTTTGTTCAACATTTGACAACTACACAATCAAGTAACACACTCGGCCAGTAGAGAAGGCCTTTATGGCCTTGACCGCCCACCACTGGCGTGTGCCTGGAGGTGAATGTGTCAATTAAAGAGCGCATTGAGCACCCACTCAAAATGTGCTGTGCGCATCTGCTTGTTGCTCTCGCATTAAAAAAATGGGTGACCCCCCCCAAAACGCTTGCTCTCCCCCCCCTTCCAATCCCAACAGCTGCTCCTGCCCAAAAATTCCCACACTGCCTTTTCCACCCACAGGGCAGGAAGTCACTCGAATGACTTGACATTCTTCACATAACTAACTCAAAATATGCAAATGACCTTGGAAACAAGCTTAAGGTACACACACACACACACACACACAGAAGTGGAGCATGTGATGCTGTGATCGGGACAGGAAGAAGCACAGACAACTTCCTGTCATATCACGGAAGTTTTAATGACAACATGTCGCACATTCCACCCGTTATTGATGCGAGCCAGAACAGGCACACGTGCACGCACACACCAGGGTCCGACATTGTGTCTTTTAGAGCGGCAGGTCTGTCGCGCCGCCATTAATGTTGCGCGCACACACAGGCCATTTGTGAGCAACTTTGCCAGCATCACTTTCAAATGTTCTGCTAATTTCGCGATGAAAAGTTATCAAGTCGCGGCCCGTCGAGTCGCGGCCCGTCGAGTCGCGGCCCGTCGAGTCGCGGCCCGTCGAGTCGCGGCCCGTCGAGTCGCGTCGCGTCCCGTCGAGTCGCGTCCCGTCGAGTCGCGGCCCGTCGAGTCGCGTCCCGTCGAGTCGCGGCCCGTCGAGTCGCGTCGCGTCCCGTCGAGTCGCGGCCCGTCGAGTCGCGTCGCGTCCCGTCGAGTCGCGTCCCGTCGAGTCGCGGCCCGTCGAGTCGCGGCCCGTCGAGTCGCGGCCCGTCGAGTCGCGTCGCGTCCCGTCGAGTCGCGGCCCGTCGAGTCGCGTCGCGTCCCGTCGAGTCGCGTCCCGTCGAGTCGCGGCCCGTCGAGTCGCGGCCCGTCGAGTCGCGGCCCGTCGAGTCGCGTCGCGTCCCGTCGAGTCGCGTCCCGTCGAGTCGCGGCCCGTCGAGTCGCGGCCCGTCGAGTCGCGGCCCGTCGAGTCGCGGCCCGTCGAGTCGCGGCCCGTCGAGTCGCGTCGCGTCCCGTCGAGTCGCGTCCCGTCGAGTCGCGTCCCGTCGAGTCGCGTCCCGTCGAGTCGCGGCGGATCCCGTCGGGCGTCGTCCATGCGCATCTTCTAATTAGCACAGAGGAATGTGAAGGTTGTACTTCAAAGGCGCAAAGAGATGTGTAGGTCACGTGCACAGACTGTCACGTGCGTGCGGGGCGGACTCCCCCCTCCCCCCCTGGTGACCTCTGAACTCAACTACAGACATGAGGCGTTCAGGTGAACTTGATTATTTGAGTGATGGAAATTGAGGTGCAGTCTGAAAGCAACGGAGAAAAATATTTTGAAACTGACGCACAGGCGAGCTTATTTGCAGACAAAGAACACCCCCCCCCCCCCAAAAACTCATTTTAATGAGCCCAAACCAGGTCAAGTACCACAATGAAATCTTGTCACGCTGCAAACTTCAAGAGTAACACTTGAGAAGATTTGGGCACGTTTTCAAAATAAAAGAGCGTACGCAATGCGTGCAGGCGTCTTCGTCGGTTCGCTAGCCGACATTTGCGACTGCATCTCATTTATGTCCCGCTGATTTCGAGTCGTGACGCAATTTCCATTCCAAAAAATAAAAGTGTCACCCAAATATTGCAACCACCTTGGCCACTCCACAAACGCGCAGCGACAACACGCAAACGCTCGCGCGTTTCGTGATGAGGGCGGACCCGAGACGCTTTCATGGGTCCGCTGTGACGGCTTTGTTATTTTTATGGGTCGATGTGACGAGACGACGAGCTCATCAAATGGCGGCTTGAAGCGGGTCAGTAAAACGTCGTCAATAAAAGTCGCAAGGTCACTTCAAGAGGAGCCGCTTCTCGTCGGGAATCAAAATAAAAACGAATTTGGAAAACGACATTTTTGTCCGAAGCGACTCCAGCTCGTCCGCCAGCTTCGACACGATCAACGCTGGAATAAAAACGACGGCCGAGCGGCCAACGCTGGCCAATGTTGCCGTTTGTTTTGTGGTCGCAACCGTTTTTTGAAGTGTTCAAAACGTGTTGAGGACGAGACAAAATGTTTGCGAGCGTTTGAGAAGGTCTCGAGAACGACTTTGCGAGCGTTTCAACAAAGTGAAAGAAAACAAATATTCGCCACTCGCTGCGAGACGGGCTTGAAATGGCGGCAAAAAGACGGACGCAAATGTGCGGAGGAGGAACGCAAAGGAAAGGTGAGCCGCTTGTGGGAATTGGAGCGGAGCAGCTGAGCCTCCAGATGTTGCACATGACGTTCCCACAAGCGGCCCGCCGGGAGCGGAGGAGGAGTCCGATTTTCAACAGCAGCTCACTTTTTCCCACACTGGAAGCCTCAGCTGGTCGCGCTCGTCAACGGTCAGGAAGCAGAAGAATGCGGCTTTTGACGTCACATGACCCAACAACGAGCCAGCGACGTGAGCGCAGGCTTCGGGAATGCCGGCGGCGCGGCGACCGTCCCGCAGAAATAGACGTCTTTTTTTAAACGTCCCGAAAGACGAGAGCGCCCACGCAAATAACATCGGGATGACGGCGCTCGCTCGGGGTCAAAGTGCAACCTGCCCGCCTGCGACGGCGGCAGAGAGACAAAATCCAAGTCTGCTTTATGGTGTTGCCATGGAGATGCTGGCGGGAATGTTCGCAAGTGGAACACGGCGCGCGCACACGCACGCACTTGCTAACTTTATTAGGATATTTGATGTTTCAAATGCTGTTCCCTCCTTACGCGTTTACACGGATGTTCAACGGCTGACATTTTGGATAGCATGCAAACATAAACAAGCAAACATTATTAGGGCGGCGAACAACGAGTGTATTCATAACCAAATGGCTGATCATTTTGTCAGTTAATCAAGAACTCTGACATTTCCATTACTTGAGAATCATCGTCGAACATCATTTCAAATGGCTAGTTCACTTTTTTTTTTTTGTTAATGAAATACAATTCATTTCCAGTCCATAGCAGAAGTTTTCAAATCTCCCCCAAAAAAGACAAAGATAATTTAGTCAGCTTTGATGGATGAACGACATAAATATTTACTGCGGAGAGATGGAGCTATGCAAGCAAGCACGTGCGTTCGAGTAGCGATGACGCGACGCGACGCGACGCAACGCGAATCGACTCGAATCGACTTCTTACCGAGGTGCAGGGTGAGGTTGATGGCGTTGGGGTGCTGCACCCCGGCCAGCATGGTCTGGCTCTGCCACCAGGTGGCGTCCTGCTGGTTGTTGTAGTCGGTGAGGTAGGCGGCACCGTGCTGGTTGCGCGGGTCGCGAGCGTCGCAAATGTGGCACGACTTGGTGACCCCGGTGGCCCCCGTCTGCACGCAGTACTCCTCGGCGGGGCTTCCGCACGTGTTGGTGGCGACCACCGTCACGTTGAACGCGGCGTTCACGAACTCCGGCATGCAGCGCTGCGCGCGCCCCCGCTCGTCCACGCACTCGTCCATGGCGGCGTCGACGCAGAAGCCGAGCGTCAGGGCGGCCGTCAGGGCGACCACCGCCAGGGGGGGCAACCGCGGGGAGGCAGCCGCCATGTCGCCGCTCGTCACTCTCCTCCGCCGAGACGAGAACGCAACGCCACTCGCGCGGGACCAAAGTGAGCCGAAGTCGGCCGACTCGCTCAGGGGACGGTTCGGAGGCCCGAAGAAGTTGCGTGGGGGGCTTCGGGAGCGAGTTGCGGGCGAATCCGAAAGTTTTTGCGGCGAGCTCAGCACTTTGTATGCGCTGCCATAAAGTGCAAGAAGCCGACTACACCCTGCAAGTAAGAGAGGAAGGCTGGCTGGCCAGGAAGGGTCGTCGCGCGCATGCGCAACACCAGAAGCAGCCCACCTCCGTCACCCAAAAAAAAAAAAAAAGGGAAAAAGGTGGAGGCGCGCCAACGACTTCTGCGTGAACTTTGAACCCGCCCGGATACAACTCAATTCTCTTTGAGCTAATCTAAACTTTCACACGTGCACCCTTGTGCCCTTCAAGTGCGCGTTCCCGTCGAGGTTTCGACCGTTTCGGAGGTCGTAATTCTGTGAAGGGCTCTGTCGCCCCGCCCCCTTTTACATCCTTGTCCGCACTTCGGCCTAGCCTGCGTAGATGCGGACTCGAATGCAGATTACCTACAATTCATTGCGGATTTGAACAGAATAGAGGGAAAATGGCGACATCTGGTGGAATTCTGGTGGTGGTGCCGAAAAAAAGTTTTTGGTTTTTTTTTCGTCTGGGAATTGGGATACCCTCGACAGGATTGCGCAATTGAGGGCACAAGGCTGCAAGTGTGCCGATTGGGCCTTGGAAGCACACAATCACCGCAGCCATCTTTTTTATGATCTTGTGAATGAGTCGAATTGTTTGCGAGTCTTTGTGTCAACCAAGATCAAATTTAGCTGCCAACACCAGCCGTCGGTCACCAGAATGACTGGTGACTTTTTATTGTTATTTTAAGGAGGACGATGAAGCGCGTGTTGTTTCACCTCTTCTCACGGCGCTCGGCTCATCTTTTTCTTTTTACACTCTAGCAACCCCTAGCGAATGGAGGTCGCAAGCACGTATTGTGCAGTACAATAGACAACAGACGAATGCTCTTTTTTCCAACTTTGAAGCACAGTGACGTCATTCCTCTCGGCTGTCTGATGCAAAGTGTAAAAAATCATCTTCTTTGTAGATGTCCAAAGAATTTGCGGCTCCCGTAGAAACACTTCCAATTGCTCTTTAGTTGGCTCTAATCTCGTTGCACACTGAGTACCATGACAATAAAGGGCTTTCTGATTTCTGATAGTGTGGTGTTCCTCCCCACGTGACGCAACAGGACAAGCGAAACAGAAGAGATGTTGCCTCGTGCAAAAAGTGCAAGCAATAGTTCCCGAAATTGATGTTGCTCACACAACTTCTAAAAATGTAAAAATGATCGGATTTGTGGGCGTTTTTCCTCTTTGTCGACGCGCTCGTCGCTGCAAAGTTGACGTCACCGCCGTCCACAAAATCCAAATTCTTTTCAGAGGTCGATGTGGCCATAAGTAGAAATGCTCGCATACATTTTGGGGACGAGTGACGTCAGCGTTTCCTTTATTTATTTATTTTTGACATGACCTCAGTGTCCTGCTCACAAAAAATAAATCTATAAAAATTAAGTGCAGTTGTCCCTCACTGGCTCATGAGCGCCACAGTGATAAAAAGTTTATTTTTAGAAGCGTGTGCTTCAAGCATCTCGGTGGGCGGGTTCTGCCTCCTATGGAGTGACGCGTTGTGATGCATCGCATTTGGTCTCAAATTGTGGATTGGCGGATTTCACACGCAAAAGAGGCTGTCCGAGCTTCTGTCAGTGCGATGGTCGCCCGTGGACGGACTAAACTTCTGTCCTTGCTTACGGCGTTCTTAAAAAAAAAAAAAATCTCAGCGCTCATCTCTGCATCCATATTTGCACAACCATGCACTTTTGTGTAAAACTGTCAAACGTGTGCATGTTCAGGCGGCTAAAAGCGTGACCACAAATGGAATGAATTGCCACCAAGAAGTGAGATCGTCCCCATTTGACCTGAGGTATGTGCATGAGAAAAGAGCAGCACACATTTTATGGCCAGAGTGCCTGCTTGTCATTTTTACAATTTCTTTGATTTGTGTAACAACTTTTTTTGTTTCTTGTTTTACTTTTGTCCTTTTTTTGCGCTTGGCCGTGTTAAGTGCAAACAAAGGCACGAGATGCATCACTGATGCAAAGTTTTGCGTTCTTAGCGTGTGTCTGACTCGCTGGCCCCTCCCCCTCTTCCACGTCCAATCAGGAGCAGCGCATCCTGTCTCTGGCGCTACCAACGCTCGCCTGATGGTGGCGCCGGTGCAGCTGAAGGATGGCGACGGATCGGCTCGGCCCACCAAACCGTCGACCGCAGAGAACGACGGCCGCTGCTGATTGGCCAGGATGAGGTGCCGGGGGCGGGGCCTGAATGTGTCGGACTGCGCGAAACAGTCTTTTTTGGGAACTTTTCTAACATTTTGATCTGAATGCCGTCGTCGGGCTTTCAGTTCAAAGTGGCGATGACGTCTGCTCGTTTCAGATGTTGCATTTATTTCTCACTTCCTGTTGTTGAGCTACTTAAGGGTGAAAGTTCCAATTAGCAAAGTTCCTAAATAAATGTGTAGCTGGTCTCCATAGAAACAAGGCACTTCCTGTTTACGCTTTTATTTGGTTAAAAAAGAAAAATAAGACAGGAAGTGATCATATTGAAATCCATGGTGATAATATGCCGATCAATATAGACTTTGTAGTTTTTGTTTATACGAAAATAGGTTGCTGAGGAGATTCAAATTGTCTTTAAATCCCCCCCCAAAAAAGGCGAGCACGTGCACGCAAGCGTGCGGCCATTAAAGTGCCGGCTCGCTCGTTAGTGAATGTGGTTAAACTGACCGCTCCCCCTCACCTGGCCTCGTTAAAGGGTTAATGTGAGGAGAGGGAGGGGTGGGGCTGAGGAATGGCCACGCCCCTTCAAGCTCCAAGGTGGCGATTGGGGGAGGGGGGAAGTGAGGGCAACGTTCCCAAAAGCAATCATGATGTTCATAGCTTCTCCTTGGACTGCACCCAGATCAACGAGCCCGAATGATCCTCGATGATCTGCTTGCTCTGCTCGTAGATCTCCTCCAGGGTGTCGCCCTGCACAATAGCTGTGCGCACACACACACACACGCACACACACACACGTCATCACACGTGTGCTGAGAAAGCAATTTTAGACTGCTTCAAAAATTTTCTGCCAACCTGTAAAGTGTTCTGTGAACTCGTGTTCCAACTTGGCGGCTCGCTCAAACGTTTTCCTGCTTTGTTCCTCCGTCAGACGTTTGTTCATCTCCCTGACACGCGCACACAAACACAAGTTGGAAGTCTGCGCATGCCATTTTGTTTGCACGTGTACGTGAGCGTTTGCACGTCAGGAAGCGTGTCGGCTTGCCTCAAACGAAATTGAAAAACACTTTGAACAAATTTGAAAAATGTTCCGCAAACCTGAAAATCACACGGTTAGAAAGCCAAAATTAGATAAGTTTGTGAAATGTACACAGAGAAGAAACGTGGGAATTGTAGTGGACTTTATGCAATACTTTGTGGCTGTTTTTTTTTTTTTGCAAACATTCCATAAAGATAGAACTAAAATTCAAACGAACAAGAATGGAGCATTTTGGAGAAAAAAAAACAATGACCACTCTAAAAAAAAAAGAATGAAAACTAAGCAAAAGTCAAAATGAAATGAAAATAATAATGAAAAATCGTCAACATGGATTTATAAAAGCGGTGTGAGTGCCTTACATGATGTTCTGGACGGACTTGGGTTTGATGAAGACGGCGATGGGATGAAGCAGCGCCGCCTGCAGGCGCTTGATGGCGTTGCCCGACACGTCCAGGATACAGTGCTTACCCTGCTCCAACGCACGCACGACAAGGTCACAAGATCTCAGAGGACTGTCATGAATCATCCACGACATTTAATAACTTTGTAACTCCCAGCGAGAGTGGCGATATTATGATTACCACCGGCTCTCTGACACCACTTGCAGTTGTTTTTGTCAGATTTTTTTACGATTCCATCCGCTGTCTACGTGAGGAAAAAGCTAAGCTAACGTCCGCTTCAACCGTGAGGACGATCCACCCCACCTTGTCGGCGACCTCTCGCACCGACTGGACGCTGGTTCCGTACAGGTGGTTGTTGTACTGTCCCGCCTCGATGAACTTGTGCTCCTGGATGTCATTCTCCATCTGCTCGCGAGACGCCACAAAGTGGTAATCTCGAGCGTCTACCTCGTAGTCCCGTTTGGGTCGCGTGGTGTCTGCAAAGACGCGAGCGCAGCGGCGTCGTAACGGGCTGGCCGACAAGGCAAAAAGAAACCCCCCCCAAAAAAAGGGACATGGGCGCGCACTCACGCGGGACGCACGACCCAAATTTGTCCGGGAACTCCGAGATGAGGTCGTCATTGATGCGGTCCTTCATGGGCCCCAAGATGATGACCGGTCGCGTGTAGCCCACTGCACCAGACAAGATGGCGGCCGTCAAGCAAACGCGTCAGAACTTGTGCGACGGCCTCGCGTGACATCTTACCTTCCTGTTGCGTGACGGCTTCATACGACAGGACAAACTCCTCCTGGCCACCTGCTGACAAACGCTCCAGTTGATTCCAAAGCAAACAGAAAGGCTGCCAATAGCATTTGTTTTTTTCGATGAATTGAGTCATCGGATGAAAATGGATTTCCCACAAAATGTCCGCATGAGAGGCAGGTATTTATTTGGGTCCACTTGGAGCCGCCATTGGTGGTTAGCATCTGTGACTTTGAATGCGTGTGGCTTGAAAAGTGCTCGCTGCTCGACAGGCCATCGAGGCCCAGACAGACAGACAAAAGGTGACCGGTCGCCAGTCATGCCAGAGGACAGGCTGACGTAAGCACGAGCGTCGTTGCGGCCGTCGTTCATGCGGAACTGAGTCCAAAACAAAATGTTCTCAAACATTTTTTTGGACATCACTAACATCAACATTTTGGGCCCAATCAGTTCATTTTGGGCCATTTGCAACAGCACCAAAATCAAACGAGCTCCGGTTTATCGATGACTAAAATGATCAGGAGGGAAATCCAGAGTTTACAATTTCAAGGCCGGAAGAGCAAAATGTTTTTTGTGATTGTATGATTCAACTTTTTCAAAAGAAAATTGAGATTTATATTTCAATTTAGGTTTGAAAAGACTGAAAAGAAAACTTTTGAAAGAAGAATTTTGAAATGCCTTTTCCAGGACCGAAACAAAGAAAGTGAACATCGATGACCTGCAAGCAAGCGTGAAGTTGCAAGCATCCACTTACGGTAGCTGCTTTCACTGTCGCTGGCGTTGGACGTGGCGTGTTCTGAAAGGAAAAAGGAGGTCAGCTGTCACTCAAGAAACCGACTGCCGATCGACGCGGCCACGAGCGCAACGACGAGGTCGCACGTCAGAAAAGGCTTCCTGGGGGGGGAAAAAAAAAGGCTGAGATAAACAGGAGGCGGGGCCTGGGGGCGGGGCCCACACCGGCGTCATCTTGAGGACCGGGATGAAGATTCCTTCAGGTGTGGATGAAACGTGGGAAGGGGCGTGTCCGGCCAGCTGGCGTCTGCCGCCCACCTCCAGGAGGCGGCGAGTTACGTGCTGAATGGGGAATGAGGTCAAGCGCCACCCGTTTCATACGCAACGTTTCACACAAATGGAAAAGCGTCTCGCCGTTGGCCGACGAGCCCCGTTCACTGTGTGTGTGCGTGTGTGCGCGCGTGTCGTTTGGGGTGGGGGGCGGGCACACGCGTGGGGTGACTCACTGTGTCCTTTGGCGAGGTGGTCGATGGTGTCCTGAAGGCGACAAGAGAAGAAGAAGCACAAACGGGAAGTTACGGCATCGCAGCGACAGAGCGAGAGAGCAGACGCGGCGCGAGAGAGGACGACGCCATTCGGGCCGGTCGAGTCCAATTGACAGAAAAGTGGGTGGCCTGGTCGCCGTGACAACCGCGTCGTCACCGGCTGATCTCTCTTCCTGTCGCTGACCGATGAGCATGCGGCGCCCCCCGGTGGCGACTGCGGCCCGCGGGCCTCGTACTCACGCTCGATGTCGCTGCTGTCCTGCTCGCCGCCGCCGCTGTCGCGACTCTTCCCGAACAGGAAGGACCTGGTCAACACGCCCTTTCTACGCTTGTCGCCCGACGGCTACAGCAAGTACACATGAGAGGGACAGCAAGTCGCCGCAACGTCAAACACGAACGCTCGCTTCGTGGCCACGTGTTGACAGCACCACTGAGGAACATTCACTACACGCACGCACGCACGCACGCAAGACTGCGCCTCATCACGCGCACACACAAAATCACTCTCTCCCACTCACATGCATGCTGGACGCAGAAAAACTTTCATGCACACGCAAACACACTACCGTCTTACATTCTCTATCCCTCTCACACGCACGCCGTACGTCGAGGAGGCGGCGCAAGACGTGCGACCGTAGCAGAGGAGACAAAAGCGTTGTCATGGCAACAGCGGTGAAGATTTGCTGATTCAATGTTTGGAGGAGGCGCGGCTCCATGTGAGTGATGAAAGCGATGAAGATGAGACAGACCTCCACGTCACGTGTTACGTCTTGTCATGCGCTTGTCAGTCGGGCCGTTAAGCGAGCAGCAGCCGCCGCCGCCGGATGCTCAAAGATCAGCAACATGCGGTTAAGATCAGCTGCAGCTTCATTTTGTTGCACACGCGCTCGTTAGCACGCTAGTAGCTAGCATGGCCAAATAAAGCCTCAAAATATTGCGGGACTTGTAGAGCACCAAACGTAAACTTTGACCAAAATCATTTTGTGCAAACAGGAACGGGTTGTCTTTAGACTCCCTTTGTAGCTAATATGCTACATGCTAACTAAGAAGAAGAACTAATGTGACACGTGTCAATGGGAAGGGCTAACGTGCTACATGCTAACACAACAGGTGCTGCAGAGTCAGCTAATTGATTACAGGGCAAGCTAACCGCTAAATGACGAGTTTAAGATGTTTGCATGCCAAGATGTGAAACGGTCGTGCTAACATGCTAGGTGCTAACCAATCGCAGGCAGGGCAAAGGTGTGAAATGCTATGATGTGAAGTGCAAATAATTAGTGGGCTACATGCTAAGAGAAAGCGCTACATGTGCGACACGCTAGCTTGCCGAAGGTGGTTACGAAGCGGGCGTGGCCCGACTCACCCCTCGCTCTCGAGACTTCGGATTGAACTTGACTGTCTTCAACCTCGCTCGCTCTTTCTTCTCCACCCTGTCAATCCAAAAAGTCAACACTGTGCGTGCGTGCGTCGCATGTGCGTCGCATGTGCGTGCGTGCGTGCGCGGCCTCCAACCTCCTCTTGCTGGGTATGACGCCGACCTCTTGCACGTCTCCGGCGGCCGTCATGTGGCGCGCTTGCCACCACTCGTCATCGGAGGCGTTGACCACATGCAGGATGTCCCCGAACTTGAAGTTGAGACCCTGACTGGGAAGACCCGAGTCCCGACTCCTGTCGTAGTCAAACAGCGCCCTGCGCGGGACGGCCGGCGTTTGGCCACACGTCAGCGGGCGGAAGAGGAGGATGGCGAAGGCGAGGCGTCGCTCGTCTGACCTGACGTAGAGCGACCTCTTCTGGCTGGTCCGCAGCGATCCCGATCCGGAGCTGATGCTGCTGTTCATCATCTGCTCTCGCAGGTCGTGGATCTTGGCCTCGAAGCGACCGTATTCTGCGCGGGAACGGACACACGTCACGCCAAAGGCGCTTCTTGCCGTCAATTCCTTTCGGTCGTCCTCACGTCGCTTTACAAAATACGACGGCGGCCGGCACGAGCCATCAATCAAGACATACATGCGTATATTTGGATACATTTATATCGGAAAGATAATGAAAATAAAAATACATTTGTAAAAATGTTAAAAAACGCAACCGTCGACCGTGGCTTTTTGACGGAAGCACAGACATCAATTTTGGAAAAGTCGCAACGAGCAAGCGAGACGTGAGCGTTGTGCTCTTTCCCTTCGCTTCGCCGTCCTCGTTTGGACTCACCCTCGGGCCGGTAGTGCGCCACGATGGTGACCGTCTGCCCGGCGTTCTTGAGCGCGGCGGCCGCCTGCTCGTGCGTGGCGCTGCGGAGGTCCACGCCGTTCACCTGTGCGCACACGCACAATCAATTAGGAAGCGGGCCACGTCCGGCGACCGTTCAGTTCACACGCTAAAGCTACGGACAGACCAAACGCTCGTTGAGCCGTTTGCGCGACGTTCACATTTTGCCGAGCCAACGATTCGACGTCTAAATTTGGGTTTTTGTGGACTTGCTGTGCGTTTTTGTTGAAGTCTCAAGAGGAAAAAACAAAACCCCCAAAATTAAAGATGTAAAGATGTCCTTTATTAGTCCCACAATGGGGAAATTTGAAAAAATTAAATTAAATTAAATTAAAGGGTCTTTCCTTTTCATTTCTTCCCCTCGACGGGGACAGAACACGCGAATGGTGGCAAGAGAAAATATTTTCCAGAGCGGGTCGCCAACTTGCGGCAAGCGAGACGTGACGTACGGAAACGAGGCGGTCGCCCTTCCTCAGCTCCCCGCAGAGGTCGGCGGGTCCTCCGGCCAGGATGAAGGAGATGAAGATGCCTTCGCCGTCCTCGCCGCCCACGATGTTGAAGCCCAGTCCCGTGGTGCCGCGGTGCAGGACCACCTTGCGGGGTTCCCTGCTGGAACAGCAACAGCAACATGAGACCGGCAAGACTCGCGTCGCGTCCATCGTCGCCACGTATTCAATTTGGATTCATCTTCTCATTCGTTTCATCTCAAGTGTGTCAAACTGGCAACCCGAGGGCCATTTGCGGGCCGCTGGATGAGCCAACGTTTGGCGCTTTTTGTTATGCGCGACTCGAGATCACGCTCGCCACAAATTTTGGAAGCGACAACAAGAGCTCCCGTCAAGCCGACGACGTTGCAGACTGACAGGAGACGGAATTCTTTTGTGGCTTTTCTTTCTTGAGCGCAGCGCCACCCAACAAGCATTGAGAAAGTTGCGTCCTTCAAGAAATCCGACATGACTCAAGCGCAAATGCCGACGAGTATGCAAAGTAGCAGCGAGACGAGCGAGCCCATTGGCTCAGCAATCTTGTTCACGTTGGCAACAAACCCGAACGGTTGCAAAAAAAAAAATAAAAAATGGAAAAGATAAGTTTAGAAGCTCTTTTTGTGAACTTCTCGATGGCAAATTTGCAGCAGAAATTGAGCCGGAGATGCCTGCGTTAGATCAAATATTTTCAGGACTCAATCGGCGAACCTCGCAGCCAATACGACGACCGCGAATTGCAAAACACAGCGAGCGTCCGACTCGCTTTGCCCAATCGATTGTGTGACGGCCGCGCTCGACGCCGCCCGAGTCCCGCGCAGGAAACCTGAAGCGAAATCTTCCCACGAGGGCAACGAGTTCCGGAACATTTGCCACGCCAATGGCGCCCGCTCGCAGTTTGGCGTTTCGATGTGTTGGGGCCTCAAAATGCTCATTTTGACTGGCAAAATTTCAAGTTTTGCTTTATGCCGTTCAAGCCAAATTGGCCATTTTGGAGCAATTTGGCGTTCGCCAAGTTGCAAACATTTTCTCGCTTACATCGGGGCTAATTTGAAAACAAGACGGGCAGAGTGTGACGTCTTCCAAGGACCACGGGAGGCGTCCGTCGGGAAACGCCGCTGAGCGACAACAAAACGGACGCCGACGCTTGCGGAAGCGAAAAGGTGCGGCGATACCGTGAGACGTCGTCTTCTCCCGGCGCGGTCTTGGGCGTCGGCGAGTAGCGTCCGGGTGTGGCCGGCGCAGGCAGGAAGTTGGGGGCGCTGATATGATTGTCCAGGTGATGCGAGAACGCTGAGAACACGCACACACGCACACGGTCAAGTCGACAAACGACGACGACCTCGTGCAGACGCGTGAAGACGAGAAAAGCGGTTTACGGCCGTCGGTGTCGCCGATGAAGACGTTGTTGGGCTTGGCCACGTGGAGGTAGACCACGTCGGGCGTGTTCTTTAAGGCCGTGACGGCGTGCTCGTGGCTCACCTCCTCGAGACAGCAGCTGTTGACCTGCACGCCACACGCGTCACTCACTCGAAAGGTCACGAGAGGTCACGCGAGACCCCCGCCGCTCACCGCCAGAAGCTTGTCCCCGATCTGCAGCCGCGCGTCCCTGTGGGCGGCGCCGCCCTCGATGATCTTGGTGACGTAGATGCTGTTGTCGCCCGGGATGTGCTGGTTGCCCACGCCCCCCGCGATGCTGAAGCCCAGACCTAAAAGCCACACCGAGGCCATCCGGTCCAATCGCGCGCTTCATTCGGAGCCGAGACGAGACGAGCCCGCCTACCTTTGGGCCCCTTGACCAGTTTGATGTCCATGACTTTGTCGCCCGTGGCCTTGCGGCGCCGCACGTAGAGTCGCACCAGAGAGCCCGCCTCCTTCAGCGCCTCCACGGCGCGACTGTGCGTCACGTCGCGCACGTCCACGTGGTTGACGCGCAGGATCACGTCGTTCACCCTGAAAACAAAAACGGAAAACGCGGACGCGGCGCCGTCAGCGAGCTTCCCTTCCTTCCTCCTTTTGACGCGTTCAGCGAGAGCGGCCAGGATCGGAGCGCAAAGACGCCACTTTGGATGGCGACGCGTTTCGAAGCCCACTCGGAAGCCGCCAGAGTCTGACTTACTGGCTTTTTATTTCTTCGTCACGTCAGAACAAAGGCAACAAAACTACGTTTGGATGGCCATCATGAAAAAAAAAAAAGATTTTTTTTTCTCATTCGTGACAAAAACAAGTTGCCGGACGTACGGAGCGCCAGAGCAACACTGAATGAAAACCAAACAAAACACGTGAAAGCTGAGGAGTTGTCCGAGAAGACGATCAGGTAACGTGTTGCATAATGCACACGCCGGGGAGGGGCGAGGTTAACACACACCTGAGGCGTCCGTCCTGCGCAGCGGCACCTCCCGCGATGACTTTGGTGATGAAGATGCTGGGGTCTTCGCCGATGTGGGGGTTGTCGATGCCGCCCGCAATGCTGAAGCCCAGGCCCGAATTACCCTGGACGGACGGACGGACGTCATCGCCGGTCAGCACCAAAAGAGGCTTCCAGAAGGCCGCACTCACCCTCTCCAGTGTGATCTCCTCGTACTCGTAGTCGGCCTCGGTGCCGTTGACCTGCACGCACGTACCCACCAAGTTGGTCCACAAGAAACACAAACATGTCGGCGCGCGACAGCGGCCTCATTTCAAGTCCTCACACATCAAGCAACTTCTTGCCGCCACTCTCCATTTTCTTTCACACACACATTCATCACTCCATCGCGGACCGCCCGAAGAGGGACGACTTGCGGTGGAGGCGTGCCACTCACGTAAGGGGGCGTGTCCAAGTTGTCGGCGTTGACCAGCACGGGAGGAGGGTTGGCCTGAACGACAAGAGGACAAACGCGTCAATTAACATCCTCAAGGTTGGAAAACGACTTTGAATTGCTGCGCGATCATCGTTTGGGGTTTGCCGCCGTGAGCTCGCCTCGACGTTCGTTACGCAAGAGCACGCGAGCGAGAGGCCACGTTGCGCCACGCCGCGTGCTGTGAAGCCGCCGGGCCACGGGGGCTAAAACGAGCACGCGACAAATCGATCGCACACACACACGTGTTGACTCTCACAGTAAATCTCGTCTGAGTCGCTCTCAAAACGATTGTTGCGATTGGCGTTGGTCAATGACCGGTAAAACAACTCCACGCTCGTCCACTAGATGGCACTGGCACATATTCAATTCATCCAACAGAATTCGAGAGCGTTCAACAAAGTAAAACTTCACACGACCATTTTCCAATTTCGACATGACCAAAAAAAATAAGAAAGGTGGGCTCTATCATACGATATGACTGGAATATTCGCAATATGGCTCGAAGGGAAATTCCCCAAAATAGTCACATTGTGTTGCCGTTCAGGTGTGCGTCACTTCGTGATGTTGCGTCGTCTTGGTAGGAATTCACTTTTGGACACGTGAAAAAACGGGTAACCGGACACAGACTCGAGCGTCTCCCGTGGCCATGCCAGTCCCCAGACCTCAAACCCGTGGAAAAGCTCAAGAGGGGAGGAGTCAGCTGGCAGGAGGAACGGTGGAAGATCACTCATGCTTGATTTGGCGAAACATTCCACCAGAAGAGGATGTGTGCTTTGGTTCTACAAAGAACAATTGGAATCCTAGATCAAATCCACACCCCCCCCTTTTTTTTTTTGGCCAAGATGCCGCCGCGCATGGACGCAGCGGCTAACGGCTCTCCCTTCCAGTACTCTTAATTACTTTTTATTTATGTATGTTGTGTTTTATTTCTTCTCTAATCTCGTCGCACACAGACTACAATGACAATAAAGGGCCTTCTGATTCTGATTCGGACATGAGGATTTAGACATGGCATGGACCACCTGGATTTTGCTGCATTGTAACATGTCAACCTAAACTTAACGTCGACCAAACTTGGACTACATCCGGCCTTAATTTGGGTTTGATTTTGACAAAACCAAGTGCAAACCAGGAAAAAAACCAGACTGGACCAGAATTAAACCGGGATTTGACTATGCCCGCCGGAAACCAGGATTAAACTAGGATTAACTAAAGATCAATTTCACCAAGACTGAACCAGAATTAGAAGTCCACATGGTCTTTACGGCACCAGGCCGGAATTGGGACTGAAATCCGAACTGAACCATAATGAAACCAGCTTTTGCCGAGGACTAAACCAGCATTACAATCAGGTCAAAAAACGGATTCAATCCAGATGACAAATGGCAAACTGGAGCGTTTTGCAAAGCTGGATGGACAACTTCCCTCTCCAGATCAAAACAACGTGTGGAATGTTCCCGGCCATCAAGCGATGAGGTCGGTCGCGCGAGCGGTCCGGCTACCTTGACGTAGGCCAGCGGAACCCAGGGCGTGCGTGAGCGACGGCCCGCCACCTTGGCGCCGGTCTTGGTGGGACTCTTCTTGACGCTGTCGCGCAGGTTGAGGAAGCGGCTGCGAGCGCGGCACGACGCCGGCACGGCGCACGCCGTGAAGGTGGCCAGCGAGGCGCGCATCTGCGGCCGGGCCCCTCGCCGTCCCACGCGGCCGCCGTCCGGCGCTCCCGCGTCCGCCTGGCCGGCGCCGTTGACGGCCTTGGAGGTGAAGAGCTGGCGCGAGGACATGAGGGAGATGCCCGGCGCTTGGAAGAAATGTCAAAGCGTTCCCAACGCAAACGCAACGGCGCCAGTGTGCCAGCCGTGCGTGACGCCTGATGGCCTTCGGCAAGGGAGGCACATGTCAACGGCGGGCGGTCGAGGGGGGGGGGAGGGCTCCGCCCATCGCATGAATAATCAATGCTTCCCTTGAGCGGCCGCGTGCGTGTCTGTCACCGCTTTGGCCAGGAAACGTGACCGGTGCGGTCGCATGCGGGAATGGGCTTCATGCGGACTCATTCAAGTCAGCGTCGCGGCTCAAATGTCACCGTTCGCCATAGAAAGTTTCGAGCAACCCGGATTCAAACGGAACTCGTGCAGCCCTATAACATGGATTCAGTGAAGATCGGGTTTCCATCTGAATGAAAAAAAAGGCGGCACCAGGACCAAGCCACGTCAAAATGTCGCTCAAACCGGGACCACACTCGTCTCAAAGATGAGGAAGTTCAACCGCAACAAACGGAGTCACTCGCAAACCCCAAAAACAGGCACGATTTCCTCTGCCGTCGCTAAACGTTGCGGCAGATTGCTTTCACGGCAAGAGGACGACCGAAAGCGTTCCATTGGCGTGCATCCTCACGGTATCAGTCCGTCACGCCGCTCGTGACCTGGAGTGAAAACAATAAAGCCAAATCCGTGTGGAGGCCGTCAAACGTTTGGGAGTCGTGAGCGATGACGGGAACATTCCGTTTGGAACGCGCCACGCCTCGTAAAGAAGACGTTTTCTCTGGCACGTGTTGGTGTGTTGCTCAACGCCGCACATTTCCACATGAAATCCGGACTGACATTTGTTGACTCAAGTTTGTTTCAAGGTTGGACGCCATTCACAAACTCACCAAGCAATCGGCGAACAACGAGAACAAGCTCAGGCTCAAATAGTCGTTTGTCGCACAAAATTGGTCCAAAGCAAATTTCCGATCGTAGATATCACAACTATCAATTGATTAGACCTGGATTCAACCCTCAACTACACAGGGATTAAATCAAGTCTAAATCGGGATTAGGATTGACCTAAACTGGTATTAAAAATGGATCCAACCAAGATTGGTCAAAACCAGATCCAAACCTGGATTAAGACACATCACAAGCGCTCGAAACGAGGACTGAATTTGGCTGAAACCCGGTAAATGTCGATTCAACCAGGACTGAAACTGGATTACCACTTAACTAAATTGGGATTGAACCTGGATTTGACCAGGAAAACCTGGACTAAAACAGACCCAAATTGGACGCACAATAAGTTTTTTTTTTTTTTGTGCAGACGTCGGCGCTGTCGTGCAGTGCGTAGCGCTTAGAATGACGCGCCGCCAAGGACGAGGCGGGAGGAGCGTCTGCACACGCGCACAAAAAGATGGATGACATCAACTTTCCAAAACTGGTGACGCTTCAATGAGATGGTTGAGTTCAAACTGGGCCAGGCAAAACCAGTAAGAAGACAAACCCAAACGGAGGACTGAACTTGAAATGTGACGGGACAAGACACACCAAAACGCTGAGTTGCAGCTGGATTGAAACAAACCAAGCAGCATTTAACCCGACCAACAGGTGGCGCTAGAGGCGCTTGCACTGCCTCAGCGTGGACACGATGCAACGAGCCTTCGTTTTGAGCACGTGAAACGAAAGGTGGAGCGGAGGAAGGGGAAGGGGGGGTCATCACTGCTTCACCAACACTTCCCACCTCCCACCTCCTCCAACCAAACATGAATGAGACAGCAGCTGAGGAGACACATGCCGAAGTGCACGGGAGGCAGAGCGTCACTTTGCAAGAAGGCGAGAGCGAGAGCGGCAATGAACAAGAGAGAGCGACAGAGAGAAAATGAAAGTCAGTGAGAGTGAAGGAGAGGGTGAGAGAGGTCGCAAGAGACGGCCAGAGGGACAAAGGAGGGAGAGTGAGAGAGAGAGAGAAAGAGAGGGCGAGAGACAATGACAGCGAGAAAAAGAAAGCCAGCGAACGAGAGCAGGAAAACAAAAAGAAAATAAATAAATGTAAACATTGTTGCCGTGCACAAGCAGTTGTCAAACTTCAGCGCCAATCAGATCATCCGAACCGGGAGTTATTTATTAAGCAATATGTAAGATTGGAAGCCCCCAACCCGTTTTGGACGCATTTATCAGGACAAGCAAACTCTGTAGGGCAGTTGGCGTCCTCGGGCGGCGAGATACTTTCATGAGCGCGGTCAGCGTCATGCACACGTACACAACCGTGTTTGGTTGCCATGGCAATGCTGAACTGGGAGTGGGGGGGCGGGGAGTGCGGGTTTTACCTGGACGGGGGAGTAAGGGTTGGAGGAGCAGGACGGGAGGGGGCCGTCGTCACCGCAAGGGTAGAGGGGGGAGGGTGCAGGGGAGGAGGGGAGCTCCGGCCGATCGAGTCCTAACGACGGCGACCCGTCAAACACGCACTCCAGCGACGCCACCTGCGGGACACACACGGTACAACAGGCGGAGTCCGACACAGGGCAGGACACGGGGGAGGGGGGGGCGCGTACGCTCCGCCTTTATCCAGCTATAAACGCGACGACTCTACGGCTGACGTCGCTTCAGTGTGCCACCATTTTGGAATGGTGACATCACAGTGACAGAAAATGTGCTGAGAGACGTTTGCGAGGCCGGAATGGTCCCGAGGTGGCGGCAACTCAAGCACAAAGAGTTGACAAAGTCGTTGTTCCCATCGCAACGTTGGCTCTCTCTTACAAAGGCCAAAGATCATGTGACCACGCGGGCTCACCTTCATGGGGGAGATGTGCGCGTGGGTGACGTATCCGTGCACGTTCTCGATCTGGGACAGGTTCTTCTCGGCCACCTGGACCAGCTCCGGAGCGCCCGCCTCCTCCGTGAGCTGCGGCGGGCTGGCCTCATCCGGAGGTGACGAGACCTCATCGTGGTGCTGGTACTTCTGAAACAGCAAGCGGGAAACGCTCAACATTTTTGCCGGCCGGCGCGCCAGGCCAGGATGCCACAAAAGCAATCGAATGAATTAGCGTGCGCAAAGTTGAAAATGAGTCGCACGAGCACAACGCGGCGAGCTGAGGATGAGTGCGACATTCCGAACACAAACGCTTCGCAGAACTGAGCAATGCCGTCATTTCCCGCTTTATATATTTATCTGAATTCTTGTCGTATTGCACCGGAGAGGGGAGCTCTCTAATCGCGTTGCACACTTGAGTACGATGACAATAAAGGGATTTCTGATTCTGATTACTCGCCGAACGCTTTTTGGCCCGTTAGCGGACAACCAACTCGACGCCTCCTCGACCCCCCCTCGACTCAAACACGTCAAGCGAGCACAAGTTGAATCAGTCACCGCCATTTTGGAAATGAAGTCATTAGAAAACACGACAAATTTGAGAAGCACTTGAGCATGGATGAGCACTTGACTCTATTTTGCCGGCCTGTCGTGCGTCCGCAACCAATTATTGCAAAAAACAAGCGCCCTCCGTCCCAAATACAAACATCGGCGTGCGGTCGCGTGGCCTTCAAAGTCATCCTACCAAAATCACTCGGCAGGCCGGGAGGTGACTTTGAAAGGCACACGCATTCAAAGTCACAGATACCACAGTGTAGAACGCGAGGATGGCGACCCCAGAGGGACAAAAATAAAGCTTCCGCCTCACGTGGCTTTCGAAGCGGTCGGAGCGTAGACGAAGATTTGCTCCTGCAGCACGGCGGACGACGGCGAATTTAGGCTGCAGCCTTCCTAGACGGACGCCAGCGTGTTCTCCACGAGCTGGCGGGCTCCATTCTCCTCCCACGTGGCCAAAACATGGATGCTCGGTTGATCAAAGGCTCAAAATCACACACGTCAATCTCAGGACAACCCGCGACGTCGTTTGAGGTGGCCCGCCGAGGCAAAAGCATGAAAGTCAGCTCGGAAGGCATACCTGGAGAAGCGCCACGGATGACGGAAAGCCCAAAAATATTTTCAAGAAAATGGAGCTCACTCTGATGCGGCAGCAATTTTCATTTTTGCTTTTATATTATTATTGTCATAAATCATATCAGAAACGTTTGAACGAGATACTGAAATGGGAAGTTAACTCACAATTGCAAGCGAGAGGAGGAGGCGCGGCGCTGACTACAGATGCTAAAAATAGCCGCATCAGCAGACGGAGCAGGAAGCGATGAAGACGATTCAGGGATGAGATGAAGAGCAACAACCCCGACAAACGCTTCAAGACGCGCAAACGCAAACACGCCAGCCGCAAATAAATTCTGTCCCGTTCCAAGAAGTGCTCATGAACGCAGCAGACGCTCAGTTGTTCCATTCTAATATTGGACAGTGAACTCACCACAGGACAAATTCTTAATTTGGTGAGCCATCCGTCCATTTTCAAAAATTGGATGCAAAACCTTCAGGAGTTTATTGAGTGTTTCAAAAACATCAAACTCGGTTATCATTAAAAAAAAAAAAATGTTCATTTCTGCAATGAAAGGAGACAGATTTTTGGTTTGGCTTAATCCCTCCAAAAAAGACATTTGCAAAAAAAAAAAAAAAAGTTTTGCCAATTTTCTGATGGATGTTCGATCGAACCGAAAATTAATGATGAAAAAAGAAATTGTACATTTTCCAGCCTCGTTTCCCGAATAACGAAGAAGTTGTTTGTTTGTTTTTGTTTTCTGGACATTTTTCGGGGGTTGCTGCTGACATATTGAAGGAATCCAGTTTTTGAGTCCTTTGGAGCAGCCAACCTCTCTCTGATTAGCATGGCCGCCTTCTACCGAGCAGCGTGACCCGAAAAAATGGCCAAAAGAAAAAAAAAAAAAAAAAAGGACTTCTTTCACAAACGACTGCAAACGCCGAAACTTTGAAAATGCGGTGGAAAAATGCCTCCAAATGAGAGACCAACACGATTTCTATCTTCCTGGTTTGGTCCGCTACTCGGAGAAGCTCTCTTTTGATTGGCTGGAAAGTTTCAGTTCAAGATGCGACCGAAACGCCGACGACACGTCGCTTCAAATGGCAATGTGACAAACGGCGTCAGAAACGTCACACGCTCGATGAGGGAATTGTGGCCTGGACGAGCAAATCGGCGGTTGGACAGTTTGAAATGAAACTTGGGCTTCAATTTTCAAAATTGTCCAAGCGGACGCAGCATTTTGGCAAAAAGAGTTGGCGAGCCATCCACTTTTATGGAGCCCTTTCAAGTCAAAGCGTCGGTGGAAAGTTTGAAAGCACAACGCGAATGAAGCTCAACGGGACTTTGGCGCACCGGCGCACCCACCTTGCATCCAAACATGAGCGAGATGGCGCTGTTGGTGCACGCCACCTTGCAGTGGCACAACACGGGCGAGAAACACTCCAGCTTCTTGGCGGCGGGCGCCATCTTGTCGTTGGCCGCCGAGCGCCTCCTGCGGGAGCGTCGGCGCCATCTTCCGCGTCGCCCGACCGCCCCCGCACCTGCGCGGCCGCCACCACCTCCTCCTCCTCCTACGCCGCCACGGCCGCTGCCGCTGCTGCTTCCTGCCCTCACCATCCGCCCTCATTCCTCACGTCGCTCCATGGCGGCCAGGGGGAACGCCACTCCGGAGCGTCTCCTTCATTCAAAGAGATAAGCCCCCACCTCTCCTCCACCAGCCACCCGCGCTCGACTCCTCCACCTCTTCCTCTTCTGGTCGGAACAAGTCCTCCTCGCCTCATTGGCGTTTGCCTCTTCACTGTGTGCGTGCGACGGTCCTCGTTGGGGGGGAGCCCAGCGTGGTCACATGACTCACGAGAAGCTCGGCGGACTATATTCCGAGGGAAGGTCTCATCATGTCGGGCTCAGGAGGAAGCTCAAGTGGCGGCATGAGACATCGCCGCAAAAAATAAAGAAAAGAAAAATGTCACTTTGCGACGGCCGTGCGCTTCTGCGGCATCGATCTGATCTGACACGTTATCACAGGAGGCGGCCGCTCCAGCTCCTCCTCCTGCCCTCTTTGCCATAGCAACAGCAGCAGAGGATTATGGGGAACGTAGTGCGCGCAGTGACGCTGATCGCAGCCGACAGGGTGCCATGTGATGACCGCTTTCTAAATTTAGCCTTACGCTGCGTGCGTGCGTGCGTGCGCCTCACATGACCCGGCAGTGAGCGCGCCTGTGCCTGTGCAGCCGTCCAAGTTTGTCGTGTTGTTGGGAGAGTAAACGTCCACAAAAGGAGGAAACGCTTCAAGGGCTAAAGCGCCCCCTGCTGCACATGTGTCTTAGTGCAGAGCAGACACGCACACATGCATAAAGTGTGATGGGGGGCGGGGTCACTGTGCCCACCTCCAATCACACCATTCCTTGACGACTTTAGTCTTGACACGCCTTTTACATGCCAATCCACCTTTTGTTACTGTCGCTTTAGCGTGGGAGTGTCCTGGACCAGTTTGGCACGCAGCACAAAATGTTGTGCGTGTAATCTGTTCTTTGACTCGACCTCATCACGTCACCTGACAAAAAAAAGAAAAATAGCCTGATCCCAAGAACACCCATTAGATCGCGTCTCATCTCAAGTTTGCTGTTCAGCAGCTTTGTGCCATCCTTGAATGTTCATTTTCAAGCACTGAAGGGGAGCTCACTTGTGGTCACATTGTTGTTGGAAGGCTGCAGCGTTTGTTTTTTTTACATCAATTGAGAACTTTAGTCAGTCATTTTTTAGTTTTTCGTCCAGATTTAATTGGAGTCTTTTTATCATCCATTGGGTTGGCGTGTGCGGCCCGATGCGGCCCCTCCGGAGCTTCGGCACCGTCATTGAAGTTGCCCATCCCGACACGAGAGGGAGCCGGCGCACCACCGGTGGTCCAACAAGTCGGGAAGTCGGCAACGTGCCAATGGCGGCTATGGAAATAAAGTTGGATTGTTTTGTGTGATGACTCAAAATCGGCTTGGAGACGGGATGTTTTTCTGCGACACGTCTGACGGCCCCGAATCGGCCGACTTTGGTGTCGTCTGACGTCGGCATAAGGTCACAGTTCCACGACGAGACCGAAGCGCAACGTCAACTATTCTCCTTCCTCTTGTGTCCTCAGACGTCACGGCCTCCCGCAAAACTTGGAGCGCAAACGCATCACGGCCGGGGACCAGCGGTCACCCACTTGCACACAAACGCCGCCATCGCTGCGTTCCGTGGCCTCGGACCACATGATTGTCAGGCTCACGGTTACCATGGCGACAAGAAGCACCACCGCTACCCCAGTTATGAGAGAAAATTCCGCACGTGCGCTCACACTCAGGACAACACGCAGCCACGCACGCACAAAATGCAAACGGACGCAGATGGAGACACGCACGCATGCGCGCGCATGCACGTACATGCACACGTACGTGCGCACAGCTCAAACAGACGCATGCGCACACGCGCCCCACAATGCACACACACAAACAAACATGCACACGTTCATCATCAGCCGCGCGTGCACGCACGCACGCACGCACGCGGTTCACAGACGCGAAAGCGAGATGCAGGGGCACCACCTTGACTTCCCGTGCGTTTGATGCGTGATGACATCATCAACAGGAAGTGTCTGTTGACGAAGGTGCGTGACAAGACAAAATGCCGCAGGTGATGGCCTCAATATGTCGCCGGCGGCATCGGGAGACCCACGCAAGCCGGCGTGCGCGCCGCTGCCGCATTTTCAAGTCGTCGGTGCTCGTGCACAAGCCAGCAAACATGGGCCCCGCCCCCTCCCATGTTTCCACAGAGATGATTGGATGCGGCATGCGGAAGCACGCCTAACAATCCCCCCCGCTACTTACTTGAGCCTCATTCTTCGGTGAGCGCGACGCCTGCCCCAACACATGCAGGATTTCGTTTAGGAGGGCCGAGTCCTGCCATTGGCAGCGAGGGGACACAGACAGTGAGGTCATCGTCATCGTCATCAATAATCACTCAAATTCAGCAAAATCCGTCTCCGTCGCCATCCAAGCACTCAAATTCATTCTCTCATTTCCGGCTGCTGAATCTTGACAGGGGACATTTTCCGACCAACCTCGGTCCACTAAAAGAAAAATCTGACATTGTTTCTGTTGTTGTTTGTTGGTTTGTTTTTTTACTTATCTTATTTCCAGAATGACGTTTTACACCATGAAAGTAATGCCGGACATACGGTGTCAAGCAAAACGCAGCACAGCGTGACGTTCACCAGACACAGCATCCAAGTCCTCTCACATGCTGCTGGCTTCATTTGTCGGATTTGGAATGTTGTCGCCGTTTTCCCGCCAACCAACTTCACTTTTTCTACCTTGAACGACTGCTCCCGCTGCATCCATGTAATGGACAGAGCTGGTCACGTGACCCTTTTTTTGCCAGTCAGGCAACCCCCGCCTTCCGACCTTATTCATCAAAATTGTCTCGCTCGCCCCCAGAACCGACTGCTCAGTTTTGGTAACGGACACGCGTCCTCACAAGGACCTTTTTCGCCTCACTAGACGGCTAACCGATTACGCTTTGCGTTTTCTTTGTGCATATGTGCTCGCGAATACGCCGGCAGAAACTAATCATTGTGGGTAAAGTCACCGGAAAGGGAGCCCAACCCAAAGAAGGCACGCGCAACCTTTTTGGGAGCCGCAATCGACACAGTTTATACGCACGCATTCCCATTTGCACCGCAGCAGCGCGCAGCTATCCATCAAGCCACGCCTCCAACTCAAAACAAAACATCTCCCCAAAAGTGTTTGACATGATGCTGCCGCTAATGTCGCTGCAAGATGGCGGCAAGGCCAAACACCAAAGCGCTCCTCGTGGCTAACGACAACACAAGCGTGACGACGACACGTCTCCGCGCCTTAGCCACATCGGCTAAAAGGTTTCATGAGCCGGCGCCTACAACGGAAATCATAGGAAGCGCTATTTTTCTCAACACGGCCATGTCGTCTCATCAGCAGTGCGACGCGAGGGAAGCCGCTAATCGAAGCGAAGAGTGTCTTACCTCGATGCTGGTGCTAAGGCTGGGCAGAGTGTCGGAGGTGACGGTGGCGCTTTGAAGGCTGGAGAAGTCCCACAGAGCCACGCCCTCCGCCGGCTTGGAAGACTCCGCCCACCTCTGGCTGTCCAATAAGGTCACTTCATAAAACTCTTGGATATCTGCGGCCCACAAGAAGAACAAGACGTGACGGTCGCGCGGTCATTTCCGCGACATTGTCGTACTGGAATGCGCCACCTGCTGGCCGTCATGCGGAGGTGCCTTGAGATACACATTTCAATCTGTTCCGAGACCATGCTTGTAACTCAAATCATCCTTGACCACTGAAATCAATGGAAATGTCTTCCTGTTTTTTTTTGCATTTTCTAATGTTGGACTTTGAAATTATGGAGCAAAAATGTCATTCAGAAGAATTCAAAGCATTTGTGCATCTTGATTGAATGCTGCAATCCAATTCATGGCGCTGTTCCTTCTGGTGTGCCCATCCTGGCCACCAGGAGGCAGTACTGGTTAATGTTTTACAATACTTCTTCCACTCCTCAGTGAGTTGCTGCCATATTATTCATTTTGGCAGCACGTTTCTTCAGTGCACGTAAAGAGGAATTAACTTGTTTTTAAAAAGTGCGAGGTGGCACAATCGCAGCGTCAAAGGCGCCGCTCGGCTTGACCTTTCCCAAAAAGTTCTCGTTTTTGCTGACGCTCGCCCATGTTCCGCGTTCGGACAACAAAAGTAGGCGAGCGGAGATGTTGCAAAAAGCGGCTTTCGCAAAACCGCATCTCGTCCTTGTTGACACTCGCGCGCTCAAACGTACGCCTCCTCTCGCCTGTGTGAGCGTGTTTGACAATCACGGCAGAGGAGGTGTCGCGGGGACAAAAAACAACCAGTTTATTTAGAGAATCTTTCAAGTCACTATGAAAAAAGATAAAAATAGATCAAATATTCACAACACCGGCGCTCAGGTAAAAATACATGGAGCACACACACGTGCACGCACACGTGCACGCTTGATGTAAGCCAGCAGGCGACGGCTTCAAACATTTACAAATTGAGCACTAAAAGTCCTCAGGACACGTACACGCACGGCGTATGAAAGCGTGTGTGTGTGTGTGGGGGGGGGGGTGTTGTGAAGACGAGCAGATGATTCGAGCGAGAGTTGCTGAGATGTTTGCCATCCGCTGGCGTCGATGCAGGCCAGAGGAAGGAGGACAAGAACACCAAAGTGGAGCATCTCGGCTGGATTAAAGGGGGGCGGGGGGGCGGGGGTGTAATCGTCATGTCGACGGCGGGATTACAAGCCGCTGGGCCTGCCGCTGCCGCTGGCCAATTCTGAGCCGCAAATCAACAACAAAGACGGCGCCTCGAATGAGCGCACGCAGCGAGCGTTTTCAAACATCAAAATTGGAGGAGGAGACGTCAAGAAGTCCGCTTATAAAGTGCAGCAGTTCCAATTGAGGCTGTGAGAATTGTTTTGAAAGTCGTCCTGCGGCTTTTGCGTGAACAACACGAGTTGGACGGTTTCTAAGGACTGCAAAACATATGCTAACTTGCGTTAGCTCGTCCCGTATGTTAGCATCAAGCTAGCAGACTTAATTATAGCCACGCTGTGTTGCAAACCATTTTCACTTTTGAGGGGAGTGCACTTTTTTGTGACATTTACAGCAAATATAAAGTTGGAAGCAAGACTTTGAAGAAGCGTGAGCAAAGTGAAGTGAACGAACTCGGCGAGTTCATTTCACTTGACTTAGCTGTCTGCTAAGACCGTTGCGCCTAACCGCCGCAGCCCGGTCGCCAAAGTGAAAACAATTCACGGCCACTAAAAAAAAGGGTTCGTCATCATTTCGTTTCACTTGACACAACTAGATGCCGACCCCTCGGTCACTTCTCACAAGCTTGTGGAAAACGTACGAGATCCACAGAGACAATTTGCTTGATTGGAGAAACCGAGCAAAGAACGCTCCAAGATGTGACGCCGGAACAACAACAACAATAAATGAACCGAAAGCAATACGGAATCGTCCAAAATGTGCGGACTGCGTCTTGCCGAGTTTGGCGCCTGATCTCAAGCGCTCGCGACGACGGAAGGAAAACATCCGAAGGCCGTTCGCGAGGACCGGCCCTGGCAACAATGAGGAGGAGGAGGAGGATGAAGACGCACTCGTTTTCTGTTTGCCGCTCGCCGCACAGATGCAAGCCAGCGTTGTCAGTAAATTGATGTCAATCACGCTCCCTTCGAAAACATACTTTGAGTACGTCAATCTTCTGCATGGACCTCAGCGAGTCCATTTCCGCTCACCCAAGACCGGGCACCGCTTGCTTGCCGATTCCAAACGGAACGAGAGGAACCGCTTCCACTGGCCAGGAAGCGGATCGTCTGCGTCACGCCCACAACGGCGCAAACTACGCTTGTCCCCCCCCCCCGAATGTCCAAAAACAAAGAACTTGAATCAAAATGGCTTTCCTAAGCATGAAGGTTGCGCTCAGGACGCGAGACGCGAGCACGTACCGATGAGGGCTTGGAAGAGGTTGCTCCGGAAGATGTCGATGACCCTCTGGATGGACACGCGCAGCTGCCGCTCATCGGCGTGCTGCAGTTTGGCTCGGTACTCCTCCAGCAGGGACAGCGCACGCTGGGCGTCTGGCGCAAGGAGGCAAAGAGGACCATGATGGGACCACTTGACACGCGCGCCGCAACATTGCAATCGGGGTGTTCGTCACTGTCCAGATTCAAATGGTTAGCACCATGGCAACGCAGCTGGCACACGAGCGCCCTCTAGTGTTACATGAAAGAATCACTGCTCACGTGCCGTTTCCTCGTGTTTTAACCATTCTCATTTGCATGAAAGTCTGAAGAATTCTTTGTTTGGTTAAAAAATAAATCATTGAAACACAATAAACCAAAGTATAAAGATTCACACACACAAAGTGAGGTCCCTAGAATGTGCCCAGCACTTTTTTTTTGCCCTTTTCACTTTCGCTCACGCAGGCGTCGTCAATCGTGTTCCCGCTGCAACGGAGCAGATTCAAATGATCGGGTAACCAGCAATGTCAGCGGAAGGATCCGAATCACTTGAATCCAATGAGAGATCCCGGAAAACCTGCGGCCCTCGAGGAACACGGCGCACGAGTCCCGCTCTTGCGTGGCCGGACTTCACATGAGCCCGCAGCACGCTCTCGTTTCATTTCTTTCTCGCGCTTCAGGGTGCTCATTCGAGTACCCCAGCAATTCGTTTCAAATTCATTTCGACCTGAAATGGATCACATGAAAGCGTAGAACTTCAGCGTGGAAATCATGAACTTTTCTTTGAACGCACACGAATAACTTTTAAGATACGTCGCCAAAATTCAAGTCACTCCTTAGAATGTTTTTTTTTTTTTTTTTGCAGTCGCGTCGAGTCATAGCAAAGTGTTCAAGTGTAATGACTTTGCCAACATTTTGGTGGCGTGCCAACGCGCGCGTGGACGTTTTTGGCGAGCTTTGGCGTGCTGTTTATAGTTTGCGTCAAGTTTTCGCCACTTCGGCCAAACGTCAGCTGCTCCGTCGCAACTCGATTAGCTTGTCGAGCTAAGCTGCTAGCAGTCGCTCTGGCGGGCCTCCGCGGCCCGGTTCGGCCCGACGCCAAAAAAGCCGGCTGGGCCCGCGCGCGCGGCGCTGCGCCCGACTGACTGGCAAACTAACTTGGGCTCCGCTTGGACGCCATTTGGACTTTCGCCCTGCCGGCGAGAAGCAAGTTAGCATGATGCTAGCTTGCTAGTGAGAAAGCCGCTTAGGCTACCGACGGCGAAGCATTCGGAACCGCACACCACCTTTCGTGTCTCACCTTTCTTTCGGACCGGCATGCCCCCCCCCCTTCCTCTGCTTGGGCTCGGTTCGAAGACGCTCGGCTGCCGCCCAGAATGTCAGCAGGCGACCAAGTGCACAACTCCAAACTCCAACTCGACTCGACTGGGAGGGAGGGACGCGTCCCACCAGCACGAGTCCAGATAGGAAGCACTGGCAGTCCCGGACCGGATCGGACGGTACCGCTGTGGTGGCTTGTCGTGTCGTGCGGTCCGAACCACGCGAATGCACACACGGGTTGAGCCGAACCGAGCCGCTCCCCGCAAGAAGCAGAAAATTGCAAAGAGCCGAACTTGTTTGTGCTCAAATCCAGCCGCGCGCGTACACGTACACGAGACGCGGGAGGGGGGGGGGGGTGCACGCGCTTTGAGTGCGTTCGTGTCAAAGTTAGAGAGAGGAAATCCCTCCTCCTCCTCCCCCTCCTCCTCCCCCTCCTCCTCCTCCTCCTCCTCCTCCTCTTGCTCCTTCTTTGGCCTTCAATTAGGAACTTTGTTCAAAATGGCGTCACTCCCTCTTTGAGACCTCGAGGTGAGTTGTGGCTTCATCAGTCATCATTTTGGTTCCGAGGGCGTTCCACATCATAAAAAAGTGGCTCTGTCAAGTTCTTTGAGACAACTCATGGTGACTTGTTTTGGAAAAAAGATCAAGAAAAAGCAAATCACGAGCCACAGATCATCTTTTAATGATCATTGAGCTGAACTCGCTTGAGGAATGTCAAAAAAAATACTCACTTATCTAAAAAAAAAAAAAAACAATGAGCAAACGCTTAGTTCCTTAATTAACTTGAATTTAAAAGTAGAAATAAGGGGAAAAAAAGAGTTACTTGCTCCCAACAGTAGAATTACTCAATTATTTGACTTCAATCTTTTTGTTTTGAATATTTATCTTTTTGTTTAGTTTAGAAGCGCCAAATCTTGCAGAGTGCAACATTAAGAAGGATCACTAAGTGACTTGTCACCAGTAGGACAAGAACAAATTTGATGGGAAAAAAGTGAGTACTGTTTCAATAAATGTGATGATAATGATGCAAGACACATGTAGAAAGGATGTTGTCTTGTGCCCGAGTGTTTTTTTTTTTCCTTCAACACCCTAAAAACATGTTAGCATGTCATTTAGCATTGCTAACACGTATTAGCATGTTTACAGCATGCTCTGTAAATTTAGTCATAGCTTTTTTTTTTTTTTGTCAACATGTTAACTTTCATCTCCAATTTACTTGAGTGCATTGCTAACTTGTTTTGGCAATTTCCCAATATTGCTAAGTTGCGTGTTCAAATTTCGGGCCAGTTCTTTTACGCGAGCATTGCTAACGTCTATGAGTGCTTTAGCTCGCATTTTTGCACAAACTTTTTGTCAGCACTTTCACGAGCATTGCTAACTTCTGCTAGCATGTTCACTTTCATTCCTAAATTCTGTGAGCACATTTACTAGCATTGCTTTTTTTGCGCGTTTGTGTTCTGACAATTGGCGACCGGTCCATAATTTGTGTGTACGTGGCGTGACCTACTAATCGTGATCGCTCGCATACTTGTACTTGTTTTTCATCTCACTGTGACGGTCTGTTTTTGTGCGTGCATGCGTGCCAAGTAGCGCAGCTTAGCGGAGTCCGATTAATTATGAGCATGTTGCACTACTGTGACATGATCACTAATCACTTCAGTGGCTCTCATGCTGAGAGGCGGACAAATGAGAAATGCCACCTACGCGCGCGCACACGCACGCACATGCGTGTGCAGGCCCGCAGCGGGAAAGGCACTTTCTGGCAATTTCCCGCCGCTATTGCAGTTTGCGCATGGCGTTCATTTGCTCCGTTTTGAAACGAGCAAATCAAGCGAGTTGGACATATTCGATGGCTTTGTTGGCGACACCGGGACGGAGCGGTACCGACATCGGCGGGTGAACACGTGCCCCTCGCGACTGCTTCGGAAACGCGCGTGCACGTCCGACAGACGCACAATGACGCGGTTGAACGATTGCGCTCCGGATGACAATCTGTCCACTGTGTTGAGCGCAAATGTGCACGTGTGTGCTGTTCGTGCACGCGTTTGTTTGTGTGTTTAAGATTGAGATCAAAACTTTTGCAACATAATGTTCATGTAAGTTGATTAACGTGAATTATTTGGGTGACTAATTCCAAAGGCAAAATCAAAAGAAATGTCACTATTTTGTATTTGCTATTCGCAAATGAATGTTAACATTTCACAGACAACACTTGCCATATTTTCCCGAGCATTAAAAGCCGCTATTCGTGTATTTAACATATTTATGCGGCGCAGGTGTGGTAAAACATGCGCCATCTTCAAAACATACGCTAGCATGCATGCGCGCTAGAACGTACATTAGCATACATGCTAGCATCAGTTTTTAAAATGGCAACGGGAGCAAAACTGAGTTCGGTCGCACTCTTTTGAACAGGACAGGTTCCCTCTCGTCCGTGTTAGTCCGTCCGGTTGCCGTGCGGCTCCTCGGAAACGGTGACAGCTCGACCGGTGCAAGCGGACACGTTAGTGGCTAATGTGGCTAACGGTTAGCCCAAGCATCCACGATCCATTGACAAATTGTGGCGCAACTCACCCGGTCCGGTCTCAGTCAAGTTGCGTTGGCCAGCTGTCATCCGTCGTCGGCAACTTGACCTCGAACGCCGTTCATTTGATGCACTACACGACCGACTTGGAGGCGGGGCTTTCGCCTCCTCAGTCACGTCCGCCTTGCCTCTATATGCAGAAAGCAGCGGGTCGGAAGAAAATGATCCGAATCGGTCACAACAACATTTGCACATTTTGGAATTTGGCGCACACTCGAGGCGCGCCGCGTCATTCGGCGCCCTCGCCTCAACTTTGGGGAAAATGGAAGACTTTTAAGTGCGCCTTATGCTCATGAAAATACGCCGCTCGACGTGGGTATCCTTGAAAGTCGGCAACGGCAAACATGAACAGAGAAAGCATTCACAATACATCTACAAAGACGCAAATTGTGAAGACGCCCGATTCACTCGCTCCTTGGCGAGCTCGAGGTAACATCAAGCAAGAACTCATTGGATCACGACTGAAACTTTGCTTTTGATTGCATTGCATCACTTTAACTCAAACATAGCAGCCATATCCAATGTGGCTGATGCGTCTCCATATCGCTTCAATCAGGTCCATTTTGTTGCAGAAGTTCGAAGGAAAATTCAAGATGGTGAAATAGACAAAAAGAATGATTCGGCCTCGAAAGATGGCAGCCCACCGGGCATTTTCCAATCTAGTTACCCAAAGTGCGGTTGAGGACAATGCAGCAAGCCCCCGCTGCAGCGTGTACTTTTGGCCACTAGAGGCCGCCAGAGCAAGGAAGGCTGCCGATGCAGATCGGAGCAAGCCGAGCCGACTCGCGCATGCTCAGGAACGCTCGCTCACCGCCTCATCGCGTCATTTTTCCTGCTGCTGACATGTTACTCACCCGCGTGACTCCGAGCCACTTCGGAACTTGTTCCTGGCATTATGTGACACTCGGACTGCTACTGACCAACAATTTGGTTGTTTTCATCACCATGCCAACCGATTTTTGGGTGTGGTGTTGGGATACACACATACACGCACAAACATGTTTTACAAGCACACACAACTGCAGAGACTAACCACCGGCGGAACTCGGGAAGGGTGGGGTTGTTAAAGAATTATTTACTTTATCGCAATTGCAAAAGGTTGCATCTGTATAATTGTACCTGGTGTTGTGTACGTGTCCACGTGCGTGGAAATTTCAACCAAAAGGGAAATGCATGATGGCTGTTGATAACTTTTTGTTCCAAGATTTTGTTTGGCGAACCTTCTGAGATAACGTTAGCCAGCCCATGGAAAAAAAGTCTTGCTCCACCATCGGAGTGTGCCCAACTCCTTGGAGGGGGGTGCGGGGGGGGCATGTTACCGTCACATCTGTTGCTCAGTCAGGCTTGCGGTTGTCCTGGCGATGTGTCGTCCCGAGATCGTCCTTAGCGTCATCAGGCACTGCTCCGAAGGAAGCCATTGAATTGATTGAATCCAATATGTGCACTAGTATGTTGTGTTGAATCTGTCACATATTGAGAAAGCCCCAAATTGTCCAGAATGTTTTAGACTAAAGCTACTTTCGTAGCTCATGAATTGTTGCTGCCTTCCCTAACTGAGTTTCCGTAATTCCGCTGTTGCTGCCTACCGCCACCTACTGCACATTCGTCGTCAATGCAGTCGACTCACGTAAGCCTGCTGTCAGAACAAACACGCAAAACAGGCGCTGCAAGCTTCCGACCCTCGTCAGCGACGGATTGACAGAAAGCCCATCTCAGGTATCATCTAGACATCCAGCCCTCCATTAATAGAATAGCTTCACACACGTCCTGGAAACTATCGCAGCTGTCTTCGGGTAGTAGGCGAGATCCACCCTCAACTGGTTACCAAACAATCGCAGGACAATCTAAAATAGTTTGACATTATTTTCTTTGCACTCTTATCAGTCAAGCGTGCGTGTATCCGCAGGAGACAAAAAACTCCTGGAGCCGTCCTTGCACGTGTACATGCGACAGGGTTGTTCAAAGTTCACTTGTCATTGTCATAGCAAACACAAAAGCAACCTCATTTCACTTCATCGATGCAACGTGATCCTTTCCTTTATTTAAATGCGCTGGGCCTCGACTCCAAATCCGACGTTGAAAACTCAAGAGGCAGCCGCGTTACCGACAGGGTTGTCGTAATGGTCCTAAAGTTGTCCACAAGGGGGCGCAAACCCGCCAAGACAGCAACAGAAGGCATTTCGTGCGGAGCGATAACTTGTGGCCAATCAGCAGATGACAAGCATGACATGTAGGCGCGCACACCGACGTCGTCATCTTTTCTTCACGTGACGTTGTTTTGTCGACGTGTTCTTTAGTTCTTCAGGCCAAGACGGCAGGCAGCCATTGGCGGGCCTCCTTTGTTGGGGCAAGATGAGGTCACGTGCCATTCGCCGTCCTCCACCTTCAGGGCCCGCCCACGACCACGACGTCATTGCCATTCGTTCGGCAATTGTGACATGCCATATATTTCTCCCATTGGTTCAAAAATTGTAAAAAAAAAAAATGCCTTTTGGAATTTTATTACTTAAATCAATTAATTACAAAGGTTATCCAGAATGCAGCTGGCGGAGGAACAGCAAGAAGCTGAAGAGCAAAATAGAAGTCACAAAATAAAAGTCCGGTTTATTGTCAAACAACAAACTTCGCACGTACACCAAAACAGGCGGCCAGAAAACAACCATAAACAGAAAAACAAAACAAAAAAACAAAAAGAAAGAAAGAGGCTCTTCTTTGGCCTTCCTCCATCCAAGCAAGCAAGCAAGCAAGCAAGCACAAAGTCGTTTTATGGTACAGCTCAAGTACATACATTAAATGGAATTGACTGGAATGCTCTGAGTTCAACGGCCAAAGACGTTTTGGACTTGGTTTGGGTGTCACATGGTCAAAAGATCTCGTTAACCAAGCACCCATTTGCCTCCTTCCCAACAATATGTACAAAAATATAAAATGTAAATAAAAATACAAACTAATTCTCCGCTGGAGTCGCTGTTGTCGTCGTTATTGTTGTCGTTGAGGCCAGATTGTGCGTGAGATGGCGGGAGGGCGGGGCGGCTGGCTGGCCTTGAAATCTACTCGCTAATGACCACATTTTCTTTCATTTAGTTTGGATGAGCGCTCCTCCGGTCCCGCCCCGAGCCCAACCACAGGAAGCGGCCCGGCGGGTCGCCGCCGCCGCGGGAAGCCGCCGCATCAATCGTCGTCGTCGGTTTTCTGCTTCTTGGTCTCCACGTCGTCCTGGTAGCCACAAAAATGTATTTACAACCAGAAACCAACCTGCCTTCATTTTCCCTTCGCCATTCCGTGACTGCACTTTGTATTATCATTTTTATTATTATCACGTCGGTAGAATTGCACGGCATAAAGCAATCGTTTCCCCCGAGCATCTATGTGACAATTCCTTTTTGATCGACTTTCGGAGACTGATTTGGAATTTTTAAGGTACGCTTATACTTTCACAGCATTTGCCTCAACACCCCGCAAATGTTTTTGTATTTGCCGCTTGAAAAGTTCACAATTTGCCAACTTGGATTTTTGTTGCACTTAAAACGGTCACGTTTGACCTTGCGTTTTGAATCAAGTAAAAAGTTGTGGCGGAAAGTCACCTCATCGTCGTCTTCATCGTCATCATCGTCGGCCGCTCGCTTTGTGCCGCACTCCAACTCATCTTCATCTTCGTCCTCGTCTTCCTCGTCACCTAAGCGACAACAACCGCGACGGTCAGCAGTTGCATTGGCGGGAAGGAGAACCTCAGGGAGACGTCACGGGCACCTTCTCCATCATCTTCCTCATCCTCGTCGTCCACCTCATCGTCTTCGTCGTCGTCGATCTCGGGCTCGCCGTTCTCCTCATTCTCCTAAGAATCCAAACTCTGTTGGGGCTTGTTTTCATGTCCTTCATTTTTTCTCATTTAGCTGAGCAACCAACTCCAAATCATGTTAAATACCTAAATCGTGAATTAGATTATATTTGTGGTGTGGCGATTTTAACCCACCCTCAGCCATTTACTGAAAAACGCTGTGCACTCAGCTTGAGTTGTCATTTTAAAAATAGTGCTTTGGCGCCCTCTTATGGCAGCTTAGTGCAAAGACAAATGTTTGAGGCAAGGAGATTTAAGTTCTTGCTGCTCTATCTGGGCGTCAAGGAACTGTGTGGAAGTGAGGGAAGGTGTTTCATCTGGACAGAAGTTGTGCTTTGCCAACATCTTGCAGCATCTGACCACTTAAAGGAACTTAAAAAAAATTAAATAAGGAAACAATTGGGAACCTCTGGAGAGCATCAAGGACCTGAGGGCTCCGTCCTGATTGGCAGGCGTTTAATGCAAATATTTCTTTGGCTTTCACTGTGCTTGTTTCTTTGAAGTGATTAATTAAATGCATTTTTCACATTATGGGGCGTTTTTGTTTTATGAAAGGGACACTTGGGTGCCACACTTTAGTGAATGTGCCAGCAGATCATGTCACCTTTCCATTGGTGGCAGCATCTTTGCCGTTCTTCTCCTCCACAATCTTCTTCTCCTTCAGATCCTGAAGAAAACAAAACAAAAACATTCGTTGAGTGCTACAAAAATCTCATTGCCTGTACTATAATGGCAAGCTTCCTGTTGTCTGGCAAGCGCAGCAGTGCATGCTGGGAGCCCTCCCCCCTCTTCTCGTAATCGGATCCTTTGGCGGCGGGGGACTCGACGCATTGTGGGTATTGTAGTGCGGCAGCCGCCATATGTCACCAGACACGCCCGGGACACGCACTGCATTGCCCACAATGCAACGCGCCATTGGAAACCAACTCGAGGTGTCGAGGGGGAAGGGAGGTGTGACGTTTATGGGGGGGGGGGGGAGGACCGCGAGTAAGCGCGGTGGGTGTTTGAGCGCGCGTGTAACTGAGGACAATAGAAGAAGACACATGGCCGACATCACACCGGAAAACTCCCGCTCGGTCTTCGAGCCCAGAAAAGAAAGAAAAATATAAAAATCATCGAGTCACGTCCAACAAGTAATCCGATTACAGTAGCAGTAGTAAACAACAACAACAACAAAAATGTAAAACAAAAAAAACAACAACACTATTTTAAGAGAAGTTTCCTTCATCACATTGCGCTCGTGCACGCGCCTGCTCGCACCGCTCAACTTGAGGTTGTGAAAGCCAACACAAAGCGCGCGCACGACGAATCACGCCTCCACGCACGCACGCGCGCACCTAAGAGCTCAGCATTAGCCGCCTTTGAGAACCAAGAATACATTAAAAAATGAAATTTTGAAAGAAAAAAAAAATCAATGTAAAGCTTCCCAGGGGGACGCGGAAGCGCCAAGACGAAGCAGCGAGCGAGCAAGCGACGAAGCCGAACAAAAACAGCGGCTCCATTCAAAGCAACTTTCGGCACCGGAACCGAGCGATGAGAACAAGTCGAGCCGCTTGGCGCCCCGCGACAACATTTTTCAGTTTTTCCTTTTTCAACATCCTGGCGGCTCCTCGCTCGGACCCCCGTTACGGTTCGGCTCGTCGGCCGGTTCTTGCGAGAGCGGAACCGAGGCGCTCGTATAAACAAAGACGGCTCGGCTCACGAGTGGCGGGTCACAGCAGACAATGAGGCTGAGCTGGCGACATTCGAGCGACATCTGGAAGCGGACGAGATGCTCGCAAAACTCGTTCGGCGCCCGAGAACGAGCGCAGACGCCGCGAGAGCTTTTCCCGCTTGCTTTTTCAACAATGACGCCAGAGATAATTTGAGATTAAAAATTAAAAAGTGACGCGTGTGGCCCGCGCAGCTTTTTGGAGATGAGCGTCTTAGAGAGCAGCAGCGCACGCACCGAGACAAGAACTGAGTTGTTGTCGCCTTCTTCTTACCTTGGCTGAGACTTCCGACACTGCGTCAACTTTGGCGTCTGCCATTGTTTCGGGGGAGTAAAATAAAGCGGCCGAGAGGGAAGCTGCACAAAAGTAATTCCTCGTAGACGGCGTTCAGTGTTATTGTGCCAATGGCCGAGCAAGCTGGCGGGCGAGTGGCTGATATAGTGTAGTGGGCGGGGCAGTGGGCTGCTTGGCTGTCGCCGATTGGCTGCCCTCGCGTCAGGGGGCTTCTCCGTTCGAATTACGAAGGCCCCCCCTCAGACCACGCCCCCGCCTCCCACGCTGACGCGCGGCGTTTTTCGCCTGGAAGAAGTCATTGTGAGCGGCTCAAGTGCGCAAAATGGTGGCCCGCTCCAACGGGAAGGCCAAATTCACTCGTCTGCGTCGATTTACGCGCCAAATATGGCGGATGGCTTCCGCCCTTTCAACATATGGCACCATTTGATTGATTGATGTCCGTCTGGATCATTTAGGCGGTGACTTGGGCCGCACGTCCCGCCCACTCAGGCGGAGGGAAAAGAATTTAGCGAGAACGAGCCAAAATGTTAACTTATCCGCCGATTTTAATGACGGCTGACGTTTTTTCTTCATCGCGCTGCGTCCTCGCGTGCCGCAACTCGGAAGAAAGCGCCGTTCGAGAGTCAAGCGCCAAAGTAAGTGGAGCGCCACCGCCGCCATTTGAGCTCTCCGCTCGCCCCGCCCCTCGGCGGCCGGCAGCCATCTTGAGGCTTCCTCTCGGCCGTCACCTCCGAATGGCGCACTTGTTCTTCTACGTCTCCCTTCCTCCCTTTCGTCTCTTCCCACCCTACGACGGTGTGCAACGGCGACGGCATGCTAGTCGAGTCGGCCCAAACGAAACAAGCCTCGCCGAGAGTGAACGAACGCGCGAGAGAGCGCGTGGCCTCGTTTGCTTATTTGGCTGAAGATTAAAGTGGACAAAGTGCGACACAACACGTGCGATGCGACGACACAAGTGTCCCGCCAGAAAGGAAAAAGCAACATCGTGTGCTCGTGAACGTTCTAATGGAACACAACATGGGCTTCTCCTTACCGACTTTAGTACACATTGATTTTAGAAGCGGAACTAGAGAAAGGTGGAAAAAGTGGCCGCCATTAATGGTTGTGGGGGGGGGGGGGGGTGTCCTAATTCTCGGAACAAACGGCCTGCATTGACGGCCGGCCCACTGACGCACTCACGACTCCCCCCATTGGTGGAACGAGATGACGCTGAGGCACATTAGCCCTGCAGCGAGCGCCGATTGGCTGCTTCCGCCGTCTGTCATTTCAAACGCTGACGACGTCGCTGCGTCGTAAAACGCGTCGTAAAACGCGTCGAGCCGATCGCAACTGCGGCGGAGCGTCAAGTTTCATTACGAGCGATCCCCATCGCGCGCGCGCGCGCAATGGGACAAAACATTTAAATGCCGTTAAATCATTTATACGGATTTATAATTCAAGAAAATAAGACCATGTTGAGTAGCAACAGACTAAAAGAGAATATAAAGAAAGTCATTGATTTTCCAATGTAATTATTGTACAATGGGACAACGTTGAAGTCGCATGCATGCGTAGTGATATGCAAAAGATTTACAACATCAAATGTTCCTAGTTTGGATGTTACTCAAGCCCATCTATTCACTTATTCACAACTTTGAAGTGAGTTGACTCTTGTCGAACTGTTTGTTGTCAACATTTCTCTTTTTTTTTTTTTTTTAAATTTATTTATATATTTAAATGATCTCTCCAAGTAGCCTTTTTCCTCCAATACAGTGCTCAAAGTTGTGGAAGCGGTGCCTGATGTTGCCGTGGCTTGGGTGAACATTCCATGCAAGTGGCACATGTGCGTCTGCTGACTGGTGCTGACGGAAGCGCTCTTCTTCCGCTAGCTAATTCACAGGTGCCTTCCCGCCGCTCCAGGCGACTAAAGCGCAGCCATCAAGAATGGCCGCAAGTCAAGAGAAGCGGCCACCTCGCAGCGTGAGGTAATTGGCAACGAGAGCGTTCCCCGCCCGGCCTTGCGACGCAAGCATTTTCCGTTGATGTGAGGTAGGAGCACGCTCAAGTAAGTCGGCTGAAGTTGACTGAGGGAATTACGCTAAATGCTAACACATCACAGAAATGCTTTCTCCTTGGCCAAAAATGTACCTCCTTGTCTCCTTTTTCTCAACTGTTCCTTTCTAGGCCAACACCTCTCATCAGTGTTCCTTCACCTTTTCGCTGAAGCAGCAGTTCAGTAGACTTGCTACTCCAGGAACTGAGCGGTGTCCTTCAAGACCTCCTCGGTGGTCCCCGTCGACTCTAAAACGTTCTCCTTCATCTTCGTTCCTCCTACTGCAAGATTCCAGTGAAGTTTGAGGGTTGAAAGAACATGTCCACGTCCCACCACTCAATGTCCCAAAATACAACCCACTTTTTATTGGGACCATTTGTGCAAACACTTCCTGTTACAAGCGAAACACGCACGCACGCTTTGTTTGCATGAGAAGAGCGCGCATGACAATGGGAGGAGGTGATTTCTTTTCAAGTCCTCACAATTGGGGGGGGGGGTCTGCAGGCGGGGGAGGGGCTCAATGCGCTCGCTCCCTCAGGTACTTTTACTGCCTTCCTGCACAATTTCGGTGAAATCTTGCTAAAGATCAAAATGCTCAAATGTGTTCCATCTTGGAGGTAAAGGTGACAAATAGCTCGTTGCAGTGCACTTTGGTACTTTTGCAGACACGATTATAATATCGTTTGGCAATCTAAACAAAGGAACAATGTCATCCATACGTTAAATCTTAGTTTACTGTCACTCATCTCATTACGCTTTTTTTAATCTAACTTTTATTATTGCATTTAGAATATGTATTTTTACTTTTAAAAGGATGCCTATTTTTGCAGTCGTCAATCTATTCATGCAAAACTTTCACTCTGTTATTACGGTATTTTTAAAAACCACAATTGAATTTTTGACTCCGAATTCAAGAATAGTCATTTCGGGGAAGTGGAATAAAAAAAAAAAAAATGGCCGCAAACAAATATGAAATGACATTTTTATTTTTATTACAGGAAAGATATACAAAGACAATAGTAAAGTGAAAAACATGAAATTCAATCAACCGTATCAGAATGAAGCTTGTTGCTACGCATGTAAAATGTGGAAAACTTTGGTTGAAACTTTTAAAATCCAGAATCAGACATTGCTCAACTTTTGGAGTTCAAGTCTATTTCTTATTTAAACCATTTACATTTTAAACGGTTTTGTATTGGTTTTAAATACATTGTTTTTGTTTTGTTTTTATTTCTTGTTCGTGTGCAATACAGTTCTAGTACTTTTTTTCTTGAAGTGCAATCCTCATGTTCTCCAGTATGACTTTTTGAAATGAAAAACTCAAGTCTTATTTGTGATCGACACTTTGGCCTTCTTTGTCAGTCGATCATTATTTGTGCAACTTGACGTCACAGACTGTCGGCGTGCAATTCACTGTCGTGAAAATTTGGAGGCGCTTTGAAAAGAAGAAGCGATGATGCCCGAGGCTTTGTCTCCACCTGCTGGCTTTTTCTTGCAATTACATGTTCGTCGACTTCATTGCCACTTGTTTCATCTCATCCTTTTTGCAGCCTCTTGACCGTCTCGGCACTTTAGTGACGTCACCACCATGAATGAAAATTTGTCAATGTTCCATAAACTGTATTTGTCGAAAATTTTGTTTTTTTCCCCCCATGTAACATCTCTGATGCCAATATTTAACGATTGGTTTTGGAATCTGAAATGAAGAGAAGTTATTTACTACAGCCACTAGATGGCGACAGGAACGTCTCATCCTGCTCGATTATTTGAACTACACAAAGCATGTTTTTTTTTGTCAAATAACTTAATACAATAATAGAAATCTAGAAATAATTACAACAAAAAAATCTACTTCTTGTCAATGTGAAAAAAACGCATAATTCCTCCCCTACACACCAACACGTACGAATTTTCCATTTTGATTTATGGAAATCAATACGTTTTGTGTCCGCACGATTGTGGGCGTGTGTGTACACGTCACACGCGAACTATCTTTGTCCTACTCTGTCTCTCACACACACGCGCGCACACCACAAAATGGCAGCCAAATTCAAAATGGGGACTGGAGCCTGCACGGAGCGGAATGAGGCAACGGTTTCCATTTACACACTATTTGAACATTAATGTACAATATTGATACATTCAAAACAAATGTTAGCATCTTGATGTCACTATTATTAATGTGTACTTATTAGCAATGTCAGATTTCCCATTAACATTACCAACAACTGCTAGCACGATTGCGAGCACGTTTACAATCGCTTCCGTTGGCGCATTCGCCAGCATTGCTAACGTCTTTTAGCACGTTCGCTAGCATCTTCAGCACATTTGCAAGAATCGCTTTGTTGGTGTACTTGTAGTCCCCCCCTCACGTCCAATTCCTTGTAAGGTCGAAAGGGAAACGTTCCAACTACGAGCAGGGACGAAGAAGCTGGCCTACTTTGCCCAATGCTATTTTTGGAAACACACACACACACACACACACACACACACAAGCGCTCACACAAATTGCAAGCACCACAGGCATGCATGTGTATTTGAAGTGGATTGCAAAGATGTATTATTTCCACATTTCTTTTTGAACCAGTAGTAGAGAGCAAGAGAGTGAGCTGCCAATTTACCAACAACACAGATGTGGTGTCTCCACAAAAACACATGCAAGGTTTGACACTTCAAGAAAACCTCCAGCCAGAGGTTCAAAAGTCAAGTCAAAGTTAAAATAATCCACTTTCTATTTGGGTGGGAAAAGCAAAGAATGAGGAAGTCCTGAGCAGACAAGTGCACCTGCACAACAGCCGCCACCATCACTTCCTCTTCACACGCACATTTAAAGAAACCAAAAAAAAAAAACACTCATTCAGTACACACACTATCCAGCACATGAACACGCGTGGACAAAATGGTCGGGAGCACTCTGCTAAAGGAACAGACCAGTGAAAATTCATTTTCCAGCTTTTGTTTAGGGTCAGCGTGTTTAAGGAATAAAAGTGCAAACCTCAACGGCATCTGAGCTCCTGAGAAAAAGATCACATTAAGTATCAAAAGTAGCACAAGTTGGGCCGTTTTGTGTCATTCTTTTAGGTGAACTAAATCAATAGAATCAGTTCATCCAAAAGATTTGTATAAAATCTTTATTTGGTGGCACGCTGTCGCTGTGGCGATATTTTTTCAATGCAAAAAAAAAAAAAAAAAAAGAGTCCGTTTTTGAGGGTCGAAATATTCATGAAACGTTGCACAACTATCAGGCGTGGCAAAAACAAAAACTGTTTTGGAGGATTATTGTCCTGTGCGCCACCACGTTAGGACAGCAAAGGCCCTTCACAGATGCTCGCAGCTCTAGTTATTATTTTTGTCACTTTCAAGTTCATGAGGTTTTTTTGTACAGAATTGAGTGCTCCGATTATTCGCTCCACGTGTCCAACATACACACACACACACACAAAAAACACTCACGCATGTTCATTAAATGATGCAAAATGTCAAAGTTGTCGTAAAGGCCCGTTGTGGTGCCTGCAAATATGTTGGACGTTACATCAGTTCTAATGACGTTAAAGCAATTTGCTGATAATGCCGAGGAGTTCCGGAACACAAGTGGGTCACAAGGTCCAAGTGGGCGTGGCTTCGCGTCACATTGGACTTAATGAGCTTAATATGAACGGTGACTGACGGGCACTCTGTGGACCAGCGTGATCTCGTTCCCCACAAGGCCTCACATGATCAAAACCACATCAAAACGTTTCTTCTTTTGCCGCTACACAACAAGAAGCGTGTGTGTTTGTTTGTGTACTTTATCCATTTGTTTTTTCACATTCTCATGAGATCAATGCCCAGTGAAATGAATGCAAACATCCTACAAATGGCGCATCTGTCAACTCATTCAAAGCATCCCAACATCAAAATGTTTTGTACTTTCCATACCTTGGTGATGATTTTTCCTTTTTCCTAATTTCTCATGAAGCAGTAAATGCCGCATAAGAGTTTTGGAGTTTCACTGGGTGCTGTCCTTGAGCCCTTTTGTCTTTTAGAGGGAGCGCTGAACTCAACTCTTGTCACCTGCAAAGTCACAACCCAAATTTATTACAATTAATAATACAGGTTTATTTTTTTATTTTTAATGAGTTGAGGTATTGGCAAAAGCATACGGCGAGCCAAGACAACCAGCAGCCACAGGCAGACTTGCAGCATAATTGTTTGCAGGGCAAACTCGTCACTAGAGCGCAAGGAACAGTTTTATTTGACAAAAGCTGGCCATGTGCCACCGGTTGCCAACCACCGCATCTTTCCGGAGACGTGTTCTCGTACGTCCTTGCGCCAACAATGACGGCGGATTACACTGGAGGGCAATTCAAACTCAATCAATCTCACAAAAACTAGAATCAATTGAGAATAAAAAAAAAAATACTTGAAAAGCGTTGAAAACTTCTTGGCGCCAAAATGTGCGTGGAGCAGTTTTGTTGCAGAAGCTCCTCTGCAACATTTTGCTTTTACGGCTTCTCGCGCATTTTTGACACACTTGGCCAATAAAAATGATTCTTATTTATTTATGTCTCCTCGTATTGGTCACCATGCCGCACGAGCGTCAAAGTGGGATGTCACCGTTTCCATGGAGATGATGGGATGAAAATTGCTAAAGTTAACTTGTTTCCGCGCACGTGTGAGGGAGGGGCTGTTTTGGTTGGAGTTACATTTTGAATTGGGGGGGGCAAGGTGGAGGTCGTGGAGGCGGGGTCAGTGGCAAGGAGGAGAGGAAAAAAAGGGGGGCAGAGGTCAATGCCGCAGCAGGAAGTGCAGGCGGGCGGAGGGGGCGGGGCCTGTGGGGCTGCAAGGACACAAGAGGATGCAACACGTCGCGCACGTATTATGTACGTTCAGCACGTATGCGACCGTCACTTTTCGTATGTGCGCGTCACGCATTACGGTCCGATGTCATACACACGCAGTTACACAAGTTCCGCATGCATAAAGATTTGTTTCACATTCAACAGGATAGTTACACAAGCCTGTTACTATGTCACATGCAAAACATTTTGCAGGCCACACGCATCCTGCATATTAATGTTTAATGTATGTTATTATCTTACTTGTGCATGAGAAACAAGAAGTTTCAAATGTCAGTGGAAGTCTGTAGAAAACCAAGCAGAGAGTGACTAAATTCTTCCAGGGGTGACCAGATTTGGAACTTGTGGGGGCCGCTGTCCTGCCCGTTTTCTTGGATCGCTACCGACTGCAACGCACCTGATTCACATGCTCAGGATGGTTATCGGGCTTCTTCAGAGACGATCATTTGAATCAGGTGTGCTGCAGCTGTGAGACATAGAAAGCATGCATTTTGGGGGGGGGCGTGTGTGTGTCCCCCCATGAAACTTGCAGGTGGCATTGTTTCTCAAGACACACAGAGCGACTAGTGTTGGCGATTAGATGACAAGCAAAATAAGGGTTGGTGGCAGCCCTAGTTTCAGCTAGGAGGCTTGCCGTGTTTTCAACATTTCTTCTGTCTCTCGACCCGGGTACAAAATTGTCCTTGGAAGCCAAAAGAAACTGATCATCGTCTCTCTGGGAATTCTTATGACATCTATTGACGCCGCAACCAAAGTGTTACGCAAGCATATGCTTACAGTCGAACACGATCCACCCGAGGTGGTGAGCAAAGGTGAGTTCACGTGCTAAAGACCCATTAAGCTAACTGCGTTTGGCTGCGACAATTTCATCAGAACTTGTCTTCTTTACCAATTTTGACACAGATCGCTTTATTTAAAACAAACATGCGGTTATGATACCAGACACATGGGTCACTTTCATAATTGCGGCTTACGTGACATTAAATATAAAAGGGTAGCCCAAATTATTTTTAACTGGGGAAAAAAAGAAATAAGCAACCAAAAAAAAACGGCAACAATATTGAATTTGGCCTTGTGTTAAATATTTTGTTTTCCATGCTATCACGTTGTTGACAGGTTGGATTTGATGGAAGCGTAATTACTTATTATTTTTGTGAACGGCTAATCCTCACTAATCAAAAGCTTTGAAAACAAATGTTTCAACGCAAATACCTGATGATTCTGGGTCCACATTTGGTGACGTCTGACTGCAGAGGAGTCAGCGAGGTGGCAGTGCCTCACCAGCCACGTGGTCGAGTCTTCCGTCTAGGCGACGTCACCGTCGCCATCTTGACGCAAAACCCAGGACCCCTCGGATCACGTGACTTCTGACTCCTTTATAGGAGCGCTTGCAAAAACATACACGCGCGCGCACAATGTAAATTGAAACACAGTGCGGACACTGCAGTGGAATATGGCTCATTATGTTGACATTTTCACATCGCACAATGTAAGACAAACATTTACAGCTGGAAAACAATTGCAAAATGTTGTTGTTTAAGCAAATAGGCACGCGCTTAGGACTCACGGTCGTCACGCTGCGGTTCGTGTTAAAATTCAACACGAGATCGCGCAAATGTGTGACCCGTAGACATGTTAGTGCATCATGGGAAATGTAGTGCACGGCGCGCCCCCCCTACCCAATTTGTGTACTTTACTCACTTTACGCTATCCATTTGATCTTGTTTGACTTTACCTAATTATTTCACATTGCGTAATATAAATGTCATTGATTACATTCCATTTTACTCGATAATCATTAAGAAATTAGACCGAACTGGTTTAAATTCGTCAGATCCTTTTCAAGCTCTTTCGCCATCAAAACGTCCGTGGCGTTTAGAAGACGGACTCAAGTTAAGGAGCAAAAACTTACTTACTGCACGCCCATGAAGAATGTAATTCAATTTTTAATCCGCCAGGGGGAAGCAGGGTGATGGAGGCGAACTTCAACACTGCGGCAGTTGTGAAACTGGAAATGATTTTACTAACGGTTGTTGTGATGGTGATTACGGTGATGATGAGCATGCTGATGGTGGTGGTTATATATTGTTTGAGCAAAGAAAAATATAAAAGATGAAGTCGAAGTAGTTTTGTTGTTATTTGGGCTCTACCATGGCACGTCGACGTTCCCGTCGCGTTGCGTTCAAGTTCCTTTCGTCGTGTTGCCTTCTGAAGACCTTGATGAGGCGTTCACGTTCCGCTGACGTCGCGGGTCCCTCTCGTCTGCCGATTGGTCGCTCGCTCAGGAAACGTTTCCTTTTATAGTGAACGCGGCGACGAGGGGCCCACTTCCGGGTTGTCGGCATGTAGGATCACCTGGACCCGCCAACGCCAACCCGTCGAACCTGCACCGATCCCGCTTTGATCCCGCGCCGATCAACCAAGGTGAGCACGGCGGTGGGAACGGCTCGGTCTGGGTCTCGGTCTTAGAGGGTCTGGGTCCCGGTCTGGGTGGGTCTCGCCGGTTGAGACTTGTCAGGTCTTGTTAAGACTCGACAACCAAGTTCCGAGTGCGGTCGTCGCGCTTATGTGGCCCAAAGGATGATTGAGCAAAAAGTTTGGGCCGGCGGTCGCATCAGCAACATGAACGCAGACGAGCACTTCCGGTTCCAGCCAAACAGCATTCATCTTGGCGGCCACTTCATTAGGGACACCAGCGCCTCGCCTCCCTAATAACATTAGGAGCTGCTGCTTGTAAAATTGCATCTTGTCCACATTTTGAATTAGATAAAGTAGTCATAGAATAGAAAAACGTTAAAACACACAAGTGTAAAGATTTCATGCCAAAATAAAAATAAAAAGCACATTTTCTCATTGTGGGACTGATTTAAGATTTTGCAATAGAATAGAGTGGAAATAAATCATATCGACTTGAAGACTTTTATGTTTTAGTTGTTTTGCTCTTCTTATCTACTCACATTGAGGCGTGCACGCCATGTTGTCACCATGACGACGACAATCACTGCAAGTTGTTCATGGGACCTTTTTGCACCTGGCAAGGTCGTCATTTGCAATCCCGACCCTCCTGCAGACTGCACAGTCAGACAAAAGATAGAGCAAATGCACATAAAAACAACAAAACACTGCAATGTTACAATATTTGCATATGGCGCCCGGCCAAATCGCCCCTTTGACGTTTTTGCCACATGTCGGGCGTCATTGCGTCGAATCAACTCCAAGTGGCACGCAGTCGTGAAGTGGAATGATTTTTTTTTTTTAAATAATAAAAAAACTAAAAAGTGGTGCCAAATTATTCACACACTTTTTGCTAGGATTGCAGCTGCGAGTCTTTTGGACATTGTCTCGATCAGTTTTGCGCACGTGGAGACTGAAATGTTTGCCCATTCCGCCTCCAAAAGTGCTCCAGCTCAGCTACATTCGATTCGAGAGCAGAATTTGACGGCGATCGCATGCTCAAGTGGCTCACTCGGCCGCTTATTTCGGCAGCCGTGCGAGAGGCAGAGGCTTCCCAGCGACCGGACCGGATGAGTCCGCCTACCTTCTGGAAAACCAAAGGAGGCGTGACTCGTCAAAGTACGCCGCCGACGCTTTCCCGTTGGGCTCACCCTACAGCCAGCTGAGAGATTTCCACACAACCGGCGACCACGTGAACTGGACCAGAACAAAGTTGGTGAAGGTGCCGATCCACCTCAACGACCGTTTTGCGCAGCCGACGTCTCTGCTTTTTATCTGTCCAAAAAAAAAAAGAAAAAGTTTCAAATATCCTATAAACGTCATTCCACTTGAGGAGCGTCTCCCACGTCGCCGTCAAGAAATTCCAATTTTTCTAAGCATTGTTTGAAACCTGAAATGTGGCAAACAGTTCCAGGGGGGCTAATACTTTTGCAAGGCGCTGTAATACATGACATCATCATTTTTGTGCTTACGTTCATCTAATGAGCTCGAATGCCGCGGAACCGATCCCAACGCAACGCGTGTCGGACAAAAAGCGGAGTACGGCTGCCGGCGTGCGATTCCTCCACGCCGTCCTGAGATCAGTCCGCTTCACTTCCTCTCATTCAAATTGAGCTCACACGCACACACCACCACCACTTCCTCTTTCACTCTTTTTGCACTCTCGTCGCTCGATCGTCATCGTGTGTGTCGCGCGCGGCTTTGCTGCCAAAAGCTCATTTTGTCCAACAAATGACGTGCTGCCGCTTTTTGTGTCGCGTCAACTTTGCTTTTTGTGGGCCGACCTGCAAAAGCCAAAGTCGGCGCTCGCTTCTCATTGAACTTACAAAAGCGGACGTGGAAATTTTGGGGTGAAATTGCAAGCGAGCGCGTCGCCGCCACAACTTGGGTTGCCGTCGTTTGCAAGCGTGCGACGTTTGGGGCCGACTGAAGTTGACAATTATTCGTCCGAGTCATGAAATGTCTCAACTTTTGCCTCATCCCATTTGTTGAACGCTCTTTAAGGTTTTGCATGTGCGACAATGGGGAACTTGATTAAAGTGCTGAGCCGAGACATCGACAACAACGCCGGAAACTTCTTCTTGGACTTTGAGAGTAAGACACACGCGCACACACACACACACACACACACGTCTGCACGCTCGCACACATTGACAGTGTGAGTCGTGTGGCGTGCCCACGCAGATGCGGAGGCGTCGTGGTCAGAAAAGGAGGCTTGGGAGAAGGTGAACAAGGTGCTGACGGAGGCTCAGGTCATCCTGGACGAGCTGCAGGCCTACACGGGAGCCGGCGAGGAGATCCGACGGGTAACGCTCGCCTGCCGGGGACGCGGCGAGCGTGAATGCGCGTCACTCGATGATGAGCGTGTGTTTGTGTGTGCGCGTGCGCAGGCCATCCAGAGTCCGAGCGAGGAGGGCGTTCAGGAGCGGGCGTGGTCTGCCGTTCTTCCCCTCGTCGCTAAACTCAAACGCTTCTACGAGTTCTCCCACAAGCTCGGTAAGGCGCCGGCTTCACGTGTGACCAAAATGACATTTGGGGGTCGAAGCGACGCACTCGTCGATTTCAAATTTCACAAGCTTTTCTCTCGGCTTCCGTCCATTGTCGATGATTCACCGCACTCCCACCGATGAAATTTGAGCTTTTCTCAGACGTTTTGGTACGTTTGGCGCAGTTAGCGAGTGGCAACGCAAGATGGCCGCCGGTGGCTTTTTTCCTTTTCGCAAATGAATCGAAGGCCAGTCGGAGGTGCGGGCGAAGGCGGCCGGCGGCTCATCTTTGCTCGCTCGCTCATTTCTTCAACGACGTCCGTCCACGTGTCCTTTCATGCACGCGACTCGCCATCTACTTCCGTCAGCCATTTGCTCATCCATCCGTCCGTCCGTGCGTTCGCTCACGCGCTGACTCGGTTCATGGCTTCACTCGTGCGTCTTTGCGCAGGCGTCACACTCCTGTCCAATCGCGGCGAAATGCCGCCGTTCCGTCAGCATGAAGTCGAAAACTGCGTTCGCAAACAATGTCAAATCGTGAATTCCAAAACGGCTTCCACGTGGACGAAACATTTGCACGCTTGCGTCTTCTTTCTGCTCCGTGTGCCAAACGCCGTTTCAATCTCGCAATAACGCCCGCATCATTTTGAAGCAATATCACAATCGATTATTGTTGTCGTAAGAACAGCAAAATATTTTTGGGTGGGCCTTCTTCTCAATCCAAACTTTCTTTCTGTATTTTCTGAACATATTCAAAAGTCAGCGGTCGCTGTTGTGTATTTGCGTCGTCGTCGTTAGATGCCGCCACCATGGTCGTTCTGTCCGCCGCCACGCCGCGCGCTTCCTCTCCACTTCTTAGTTCCGATCGGCCATTCATCAGCCGATCAGAATTAGACAAATTTTGCGGCACAATTATCACGCTTGCATGCGAACCGAGAATCCGAAATCCAGTTTGTGCTTTTACGTGGGCACGCCGCAGAGCGGAGTCTGCGGTGCCTGCTGGACATCCTGACCTCTCCTGAAGCCCCGCCCACCCAGCAGCTGGAGAACAAACAGGCGCTGGCCAGGCAGTTTGCGCTCATCCTGCACTTCACGCTCCGATTCGACGAGCTCAAGGTCGGCGCCTTCCTCTTCGTGGTCATGCCCTTCATGGCGTCCTCCTTCACCCTCACCCTCATCTTCTTCTTCTTCTTCTTCTTCTTCATCACGCCGCCGCTGCCGCAGATGACCACGCCGGCCATCCAGAATGACTTCAGTTACTACAGACGCACAATCAGCCGCATGCGCATCAACAACCTAAGTGTAAGAAGCGCACGCACGCACGCACGCACGCCGTTGTCGCCTGCGAGACGTTCAAGTGCGCTCGTCCTTCAGGGCGACGCCGACGTGGAGGTCAACAACGAGCTGGCCAATCGCATGTCGCTGTTCTACGCCAGCGCCACGCCCATGTTGAAGACACTCAGCGACGCCACCATCAAGTTTGTGTCCGATGTCAGTACGGGTCACACATTTGCGCAAACGCGTGACACGAGCGCATCGTGCACACTCGCCGATGCGTACGAGATCATCCTTACGTACGATGAAGCTCGCGTGATGTCACGGTATCGATCGGTAAAACAAACCAGACCGCTGATCGTCTCGAGCTCTCACCCGCCGGCGCGTAAGTGATCCCAAAAATCCTACACGAAGCGTGACGTGCTCCCTCTTCCGAGCGGACGCATTTTGGACCCGTTGGAGGCGCTTGAGGGAGGACTGGCTGACTCCAAAGTCAAGCGCACAAGCGCATGACCGTAATCGATGGGAAAAGGGGCGCGTTTCCTGTTTCAAAGTGCTGCTGGGAGAGAAAAGCTGCCAAAGACGGATGGAACGACGGCACCGATTTGCCGATGCAATTTAAAACGCAAGTTGAAGACGCCGGGTGGGATGGTCGACGCAGAAGGGCCGCTGCGAGACGACACCCTAACGTGTCTTTTCTTTTCGTTGAAATTCAAGAAATGAAGTGACATCCAGACTTCCTCTAGCGCTTTGAAGGCGAAAGTGTCTTTAGGTCAGCGGGACGTCGAGCTGACTGTCATCCGCTCAGCAATGGAAGGAAAAACCGCAAGGATATCAATCTGATATCCATGTAAGAAAAAAAACTAAAAAATTGTCTCGGCTGCAAACGCACAAAGCTTTTTTTGCGACGCGTGTCATCCGTGATGCCAAACGAGCATGGTGGCTCGTCTCGCTAGCCTGAAAGCGGGCGCAAACAAACACGAAACGGAAGCACGTTGCGGCCCATGCCCGATTTCATTGCTCATATCGAGACAGTCGTCGCCGGCTGATGGCATTTCTGTCGTTTTCATGTTGGCCTGCGGGGGGCGCTGCTCTTTGCCATGCAGAATCCCGAGGTTCCCGTGGACAACACCACCGACTGTCTGAGCACCATGGCCAGCGTGTGCAAAGTCATGCTGGAAACACCGTGAGGCCCTCAACGCATCATTGACTCGCCCTCCCAGCATTTGTGAAAATTAATCGACTCCGTGTGCGCGCCTAGAGAGTACAGAAGTCGCTTCGCCAGCGAGGAGACGTTGCTGTTTTGTTTGCGCGTGATGGTGGGCGTCATCATCCTCTACGACCACGTACACCCGGCCGGAGCCTTCGTCAAGACGTCCAACATTGACGTAAGAGCACGTGCGCGCCCGTGGACACGCGGGCGCAAGACAAAGCCGATGATTGCGTTGATGGATTGCGTGCAGATGAAAGGCTGCATCCGGGTGCTTCGGGAGCAGCCGGCGGGCAGCGTTGAAGGTCTACTGGATGCACTCAGGTCACACTTTGCTCTCGCCAACTTGCCGTTCACACGCACTTGGCCAACACGTTGACCTCTGATTCCCGCAGGTACACCACCAAGCACCTGAACGACGAGGCCACGCCCAAACATATCAGGAACATGCTGAGCATCAACTGAACAACAGCGCCGCCCTCTGCTCGTCCGCCACATTTCACGACGACTACTGAGCATTCCACGCTTCTTTGGATTTCTTCATCTTTGGTCTAAATTGTCCATCTTTCCCCACGCGTCAGTGCGACTGGTGCGGGTGGACTTCCGCTGGAAGCTAACGTTAGCCTAGGCTAGCGGCAAAGACAATTAGTTTGAAGCGGTCGTTTGGCGCATTGCTCTTCGATATTTTTAATGTTATGGTGTGCTTATGTTTTGGTGAAATAAATGTTTTATATCTTTTTGTTTACATGGATTGTCAGACTTTTTTTGTGTCAGACTGGCGCCACGGCCTCGTCGTCACTGTCGTGACACACGTGGACAAACGGCAGAAGGGTCGCCAGCCAATGTGGCTTGATTTAAAATGTTTGTCACTTTAGTGGCACGGCGCAGAAGTCGGCCTTCCTGTGTGGAGTTGGTGCGTTCTGCCCGTGTGCTCGCGTGGGTTTCCTCCCACATTCCTAAAATATGCATGTGATGTTGACTCCAAATTGTCCCTAGGTACGATCGTGTATGCTGGTTTGCCTATGTGTGCTCTGCGATTGGCTGGCATCCGGTTCAGACTGGACCACGCCTACTACCCGAAAACGGCTGGATTAGACTCCAGCACGCCTGCGACCTTTGTGAGGAAAAGCGGTTTGTCGCTTTGAAACGCACTGGTTTAAAGCAAGTGCCTGCAGTTCTCGTGGTGGCCAGTGGGGGCGACAGCGTCAACGTGTTTGCCAGAATTCTACAACGCGGAGGGGCGGGGCTACCTCATGACGACGACGACGTCAATCAGCAAACGGGCGTGAAAAATAGATGACAATGAAAGCTTCATTTACATGTTAGACAATTGAGGCAGAATAGACTTGTCTTCTTTGCAGGTACGCTTGTAAAACAAAACGAGCTCAACGTGGTCTAATGTTTGAAAACCATGACCAATCAGGACCCAAATTGGAGCGCAGTTTTGATCGGGTCGGGGAGCCTTATTGTGAAAGTTCCCTGACCCGGTCAACTGCTTTTTAGAAGGCTGAAGTGACACCCAAAACTGTCGTCACAGGAAGACTTTTTGCTCTTTACTCGAAAAAAAGTTTTTGGTCTGGAAAAAAGAAAAGTTGTTGAATGTATTTCAAAGAAAAGCAGGGCGGCAAAATGACGCCCTCTGCAGGAAATATTTGCACGTTTAGCTGTTGGGACTGGACGAGCCTCTTAACTGTAGGGGGCGCCAACAGTTTTCGTGTGCATGCGCGCGCTCGCGCGTGTGCGCAAGGGGTGGGTCGTTGCCATGAGAACCAGGTTGGGTGTGAGCATGTTGTTAAGACTTGTGGCAACAGAGAATTTGTATGAGTGTAGGTGAGTAAGTGTCTGCGTGTGTGTGATTAAGTGTGTGTGTCAGGCTGGCAGGCCCCCTCACATCCACACAAACGCACGTCCTGTTTTGTTGGACTTGAAACGTTGTGCTCACTTTGATGAGTTGCTCTCGTGCGGGAGTGTGTCACTTCCTGTCAGCTTGTCAAAGGAAAACTTTTCACGTTTGTCACGTTTTTCACGATTGTCACGTTTTTCACGATTGTCACGATTGTCGTGTTCTTCGCATGGATCAACAAGTTTAACAAGTCGTTCACGTTCATGCGGCTTGTCACGTTGATCCCGTTTGTCATTTATGGACGAAATCCCATTTGTCATGCTTGTAAAGTGGTCATGTCATTCCCCTCCAGACTTTCCTCCGTGCAGCTCTTGACGGGAAACGAGACAACGCATCTCATCCGCCTCTGCGGCTTTGCCACCGAGGAGCTTTTTTCAACCTCAGAGATCGGAGAGCATGCCCCAGTGCCCAGCGACTGCTCGTTCATCGAAAAGCTCTTTGAAGTCTTTTTTTAGCGACTCACAAAGTCCGAGAGGTGGTCAGGTGTGCCCCATCTCCACCAAACGCGGCGTTGATGGCGCACTGCTTCCCCTTCGGAATTTGTTGGTCATGGTGTCGATAAATTCCTCCCACTTTGGACTTTTCATCTCGGCCACTGCCAACTTTGCCAGCCGCTTGCCGTCTCTGGAATCTCACGGGCCGGTAAGACCCGATAAGAGGACATCCAGCCAGTGTCCACCACGACAGACGCGGAGATCGCTCGCTAAATCAGGAGCTTAGCCTTTGCCTCAACAACGGAGGCGCAGATGCGGCCCACTTGGACTCAAAGTCCCTCCTCGCCCACCTTTCGCGGCGCAAAGACAAAGTTTTGACAGAAGTTGAAACTCCTGACATATCCTTCGTCTATTTCATGTTTGCTTTTCACGTCTGAGTCAGTCCAGGTTGGAAAGGAACTCTTTGTGCTCACGCCGACATGTTGGGGAGTTGAAGGTGCTGTAAAAGTCGAGAACAACGCCCAGCACACACTCATGCCAGCACACGCGTACGTGTGTGTGTGTGTGTCTGGTTGGCGTGTCCTGACATGCTGCGGACACTCTCTTACACACACGCACACACACGTTTTAAAAGCAGAAGGTTTGTGACTTTGAGGACGATTTGAAGGCGCGGTGTGAAGAAGTCGAAATGAGGATTTCATTCTGCGCATTTTTCTTTGCGCTTGGTGTCGTCACGGCGGCCGAAAGTAAGTTCATTTCTTTCCTTTTACCATAATGACAACAGCCAAGCCGCTATTTTTTGTTTGGTCGGATTACAACTTGACCCTTGACCTTTCAACTCACTTATCTTGCTGTTGCGAGCACACCGCCTTTGTTGTCGTACTTTCAACGGCACATGTCACTTGACGTTACTTCCGTGTGCATTTTGAGCCATAATGTGATCTTCAACTCACCCCCGTGTCCAAATTTTGGACACTTCAAGAAGATCCTGCCAGCGTTTTTTTTCACTTGACTCACAGTTAGCGTCGTATTCCGAGTTAACCTAGATGGCCACTTGACCCTATTTTGCCGGTCCGCCCTCCGTCCGTGACCTTCCGTCCTTCTAAAAATAACCGTCCTTCTCGGGTAAGCCTTTTAAAGCGCTGCCGTTTGGACTTTTTACCCGTACAAAAGAAAAAAGTCGCTATGGGAGAGAAGCGAACGACAGCGGTTTCCTAATTCCTTCTTGGGCTTCCAATCTTGAAGGCAGACCTGTCACCTGAGCCCAGCCAACAAGGAGGTGGGGGGGGGATGACATGAATGAAGGGCCCTCATCAATATTAATACCCAAAACACAGCACTTACTTTGCTCCAGTCACAGTCAATATTCTTAAATGGCGTCAACCAATCATAGACTGCGTTTAACAACACATCCCAAAACGCCTTCTTGAGTATGTCGACGCCGCAGCCGTTTTGGATGTGGCAAAGTGAAGCGAATTGTGAGGACGCTCCTTGGAGACGTGTCATCAAGCAAGACCTACGCACTGGATTTATACCGGATAATTGCTTTTGATTGCATTCAGTTCGGAATATCATTTGCCGAGTTGATGTCTAATACAAAAGCCACATTCAATATGGCGGATGTGCTGACGTATCGCTTCGACTAGAACACCCGTTTCAACCCAGGTGTGTGCTGTAAACTCTCAAAGAAAAAAATAATTCAAGAAACCTGATCTTCATTGCAGATGTGGGAATAGTTTGTGGTTCCCTTGGATTCTTTTCTAATTAGTGGCGATAAATAAATGTAATATGTGCCTCCTCGCTTGCTGTACACCGACGCGCCTCGACAGGGCAAAGAGAAGGAAAAGAAAGGAAACATGTTGCCCAATGTGCAAAACCTGCCATCAATAGTCAGCTTCTGAAAATATTACAATGATCGGATTTCGTTCCATTTGGTCACTTGGACGGATTGCCCCTCTCTCTCTGCTAGTTAACGTAGCGCCCCCAGTACGCGCAATCAAGGTAAACATCGTAAAGGTAGACAGTCAGAAAGTGGAGAGTAAAAGTAGATGACAGAGTTTATGTTGTAGAAAAAAATGAAGAGCAGTGAAAGACTAAACTCAGGACAAGTTGCCAGCATCAAGAATACTCAAAGAAATTCAAGGAGTCCAATTTGAGCGGCGCAACCCGTCATGTAAGTAAAACCTCCCCCCCAGAGTCTTCGAAGAAGCGACTGGCCACGGAGCTTGGCGGTTCGGCGCTCTCCACTTTTGAGCCACCGTCGCGCAACGGTAGCACACGTTCCAGTCCCGAGCGGGTGGACGCCACTCACTGCAATAATCGCCATCAATTACATCCGCAGTATTATTGGCTCCCACTTTTCAGTCAACACAACTGCTCTTGCTGATTTTGTCCACCGGAGGGCGCACTTGAAATTGGCGCCTCCTCACGATTTGACGCCTCACACGACTGGTGTTGAAAAATGTCAGTCAATGTCACTAAGACTGGCGTGTTTTGTTTGGTGTTTTTTGCCAGACCTGCTATGCGAGTGCAACGGGCGCTCGGACAGGTGCGTGCGCGACGCTTGGGGTGTTCGCTGCGCCGACTGCTCGGGAAACAGCCAAGGTCGGCGGTGCGAGCGCTGCAAAGACGGCTTCTACCAACAGGGGGCGACTCTGGGCTGCACGCCGTGTGGCTGCCACCCTGCAGGTGAGCTCAACTTGAGCTACCTCTTTGGGACCCTCCAAAAAAACTACAATAAAATACAAGACAACTTTATTTATATAACAAAAACCTTTCATACAGTGTCATAAAAATTAGCAGGAAATTCGAACACAAATCAAGAAACTTATAAAGACGTACACGGTAGATATCAGAAGAACAGCGACAGTCTCGAGTGAATGATCCCTGGTGTTCTTCCAGGCTCTGTGAGCAGCGGCTGCGACAGCAGGGGGCGCTGTGCCTGCAGAGAAGGAGTCTCTGGAACCAAGTGTGACCTCTGCCCCCAAGGGCCGATCGGACCCCAAGGATGCTCACCGAGGTGAACACCAAAACATGACATGACATTTCGCCGAAAAAAAATGCCACCGAATAATTCACCACCGGCTGTATTCTTCTTTTTCTACTCGTTGCTCTCGTTGTCGCTCCGGTTCTTGTTTGCAGACGACGACCCAGACAGGATTCTGGGAGTGCCTTCTGTTTCTGTTACGGTCACAGCAGCCAATGTTCTCCCCAGTCGACGTACAGCATCCACAACCTGTCGTCCACCTTTGAGCACGGTAGGCTTTCACAATGAAAGCGAAGCCCGTCGAGAGGCGACTGACGGGTTCCGTCTGCAGGTCCGGACGGTTGGAAGGCGGCAACCTCTCACGGTCTGACGCCAGCGGATGTTCACTCCCGCTGGTCCCCCAAGTACAAGGACATGGAGGTGATCTCCAGAAGCAGTCTGCCGGTTTACTTGTACGCGCCAGGTGCGGACCGACGCCGACCCCGTGCACCTCCTGACACTTGCTGGACCTCACGAAGTTTGTCTTTTGCGCAGCCTCTTACCTGGGGAACAAGTTGCTGAGTTACGGTCACAACTTGTCCTTCTCGCTGCGTCTGGACCGCGGCATTCGACACCCGTCCGTTAACGACGTCATCCTGGAAGGTTCCGGTCATCGGGTGTCGGCCTCGCTGGGCGACCTGCGCTCCGTTGTTCCCTGCGGACAGAAGATCAACTACACCTTCAGGTCACAATTCTGCCGACTCGGTCGGGTTGCAGGGAGAAGCGGGAACATTCCAGGCAGTCCAGCAAGTAGAAACAAAGCAAGAATCTGCGGCGCTCGCGTCGTTGAGTCATGACTCGCGGCACTTTGGAGACTTTTACATCTTAGTCGTTTTTCATCTTCTTCTTTCGTTTCCAAGAGTCTCAATCAAACGTAGCCGCGGGGGAAAAAAATTGTAGAGACCGTCATGTTTTCCATTTTCATGTGTGGTGACACTGAAAGTGAATCAAGGGGCGAACGTGGAATGCCTAAAAGCTCCGTTCTTGGCAGAACAATGCTGTCGCTATGATGTGAGAATTTTTGAAGTCATTTTCTAGTTTTGAGGAAGCTTGCGCAGCAAATGAAGTCAGCGCCCGGCTGTTTTTTCCTTGCCTAGGCTGTGGATTCGGGTCAAAAATGCGCAATCGTTGGCATGCGCAACTCGCCTCGCCTTCGACGCGGCGTCATTTTAAGATGGACGCGGCATCCCGTCCAAGTGCCGCTCGGACTTGCCATTTCCCGATTCCTCGTATGCAAATTGTAATCCCGAGGAAGCGGACGTCAAGCGATTGAGAGATGTTGCGTCGCGTCTCTCTTGTGTGACATCAGGCTGGACGAGCGGCACGGCAGCAGGTGGCGCCCTCAGCTCACCCCGTTCCAGTTCCAGACTCTCCTCCAGAACCTGAGTGCCATCAAGATACGAGCCACCTTTGGAGACCGAGGTGAGCCACGACCCACCGATCCTGGATTGGGCGGTGTTCCGTTCAACCGACGCTTGTCTCTAGGGCGCGGTTACCTTGACAACGTTCAACTGGTCTCGGCCAAGCGAGGGGACGGCGCCCCGGCCCACTGGGTGCGGACCTGCATCTGTCCGCCGGGGTACGAGGGCGACTTCTGCCAGCAATGCTCGGCAGGTTTCAGACGTCCGAGGGCGACGGAAGGCGCGTTTGGCCCTTGCGAGCCGTGCGGCTGCAGGGGCGGCGACTGCGACCCGCAGACGGGCGACTGCTATCCCGCAGACGAGACGCAGACCTGCTCGGACGGCTTCTACTGGGACTTTTGGATTCGACGCTGCGACCCGTGTCCCTGTCCCGAGGGAGTGCCGTGCTCGCTGGTTCCTGGGTCCGCACGACCGCAGTGTCACATCTGTCCACCCGGAACCACAGGTGGGTCCGAGGCTCAGACAAAATGGATGTGGCGTGATGGTAACGTGAGCACGTTTGTCCGCTGGCGTGTGCTCAGGCCTTCGCTGTGACGAGTGTCAGGAAGGTTTTTACGGCTCGCCAGGAGGGGGCGCCGGAGGCTGGCGGCCGTGCCGACCCTGCCGGTGCAACGGCCACATCGACGTCGGAGTGGCGGGAAGTTGCGATGGAAACAGCGGCGAATGTCTCAAGTGTGTCAACAACACAACGGGGCGGCGCTGTGACGTTTGCTTGCCAAACTTTCATCGCCGCAACCCGGACGACGCCTGCCGACGTAAGTGGCCTGAACCGAGCTGCCGCGCGAGTCTCATGTTGATGAAAACGGGAGCGTTTGCTGAATTTGGGCCACGCAGCATGTGACTGCGATCTTCGGGGCTCCGAGTCGGCGCAGTGTGACGACAACGGTCGATGTCGCTGCGGGCCGGGCTTCGAGGGTCCAAAGTGTCGGATGTCGCGCGAGTGCCCCGCCTGTTTCAACGGAGCCAAAGCCAAGGTGAGAGGTGGCCTCGGATCGTTGGCGCACCCCCGGGCCACGCGGTGCTCATCTTTGTCTTAATTTCCGAACGTGCCGCTTGCAGATGAAGGAATTAGCGTTCAAACTTCAGCAATTGGAAGTGCGGAACTCTCAGACGGGCGCTGGACTCAATACCGGCAACGACGGCAACGCGGCGGCTGTGCTGAGTGCGGCCGAGGAGCTGACGGACAACCTGGAGGGTGACGCCGAGCGGCTGGCAGGTGCGATGTCGTCGCGACGTTTGCGTGCAAAGAACATTTCGACTTCCTGTGAGGGCACGCAGCATCAAAGTCCCGCCTGTGATGTGCCTCAGACCTGGAGAAGCGACTGCAGGACAGTCTGAAGTCCATCAGCCGTACTCGTCTGTCCGAGGAGCAGGAGGTCCAAAACGTGGCCGACGCCACCGGTGACATCAAACGACGGCAACGGACTTACGTGGCCAAAGCGGACCAGCTTCAGGATCTAATGGACGACATGAAACGCAAACTGGAGCGGGCCAAGACGGGTCTCCGGTCCGCCGTAAGACCTCACGCCGCGCGGTCACGGTTGTACTATTCACTTGGCACGTTCGGGAACGCGGTTGCTGTCAGGTGACTTGTTTCCAGCGTCAGGCGACCGGATCCGAAGATGAATCGACTCGATCCGCACGTTACGTCTGCAAGTGCGGCGATGCCGACGATGAAGGGATGAGGATTTTCAGCTTCAATCACGCCCATATTTGTGTCTTTCCTGGCAGGAGTTTCCGGCGGGAGATGCGCCTTTGCTTCCAAACCTTCTCCCGACGTTGGCACAGGCGGCAACGAGCTTGGCTGACACGTGTGTACACGGGGCACTCGTCGCTCACGTCTTGCTAAACTCGCAGCTTTCTTCAACTTTGCCTCTGTCAGACATCAGATGAAAGCGGCGGCGGTGGAGCGGAGCGCCAACGAGGCTCTGAGCGACTCGGAGAAAAGTCTGGCGCTGATGCGGAACCTTCTCACCGAGGAGAACAACGTCAAAGACTTGATTGGAGGAGCGAAGACTGCGTGAGTGACCCGTTGATGGCGTCACGCGCCGAACGCCGAGCGGCGTCAGGCTCTTGCGTTGACGGCGTGCGCGTGCTCCGCAGGTACGACGGGATGGCGGCGCGGGCCAAAGCTTTGGAGAACCGGGCGATCGGCGTGGGTGGCGAGGCCATGAAAGAGAGCAACAAGGCCAACGGCATGCTGCAAGACATCAACAAAATGGCCAGAGACGTCCCGCCCGCCCTGACGGTCAGTCGGTGGGGCCGAGCGACGTCCTGATTTTGTCCCTTGCCATCGACCGTCTTGCGAGATTGTCCCAAAAGATGATCCTTCTGTCCCAGATTTGTTCCGATATTCTTTGACCGCTTTCATGTTGTCCTCAGCTGGTGTTTTGCGGGAAGACATTCTTTTTGTGTCAGTACAAACTGGTTGGCGGCGCGTTAAGACGTCAATGGATTTCGTCTGATTTTATTTTGTCGTATCAAGTACCAAAGATAGTCAGGAGAGGCTCAAGCGATCCATTTGATTTTGGTCATTGTTCAACTTTGTTCCGAGAGGTTTTCGCGTTCGTCTGTCGGCGTCTTTGACCTCCTCGTTGCTCTCAGGGGGACGCGGACGCCATGACGGCCAAGCTGGGCCTCCTGAAGAAGGCCGTCGACGGTAACGTGGCAGGCTTCGCGGCGCTGCGGGGCGACATCGGGCGGGACGCGCTGGCTGCCCGGGACCTGCTGGAGCAAGGCAGGAATGCCATGCAGGTACCAAAGCATTTTTGCCATTTCGACAACAACCGACAACCAAAATCAGCCGACTGGCAAAAGGTTTTCTCTCATCATTTCCATCACGTTCGTCCGTCCTGTCCCGTCCTTTTTCCTACAAACTGCGTCACTTCCCCACAGAACACTTGTCCTCTTCGATCCTGTTCTGTTCTGTCCCATCATGCCTTTGGAGCTCCTTTCTTTTCTCATCGGGTGTAGAAGTGCCCAGCTGCAAGTCCTGTCCTGTCCTGTCCTGTCCAATTTGCTACTTGTCGCGTCCCACTGATTGGCGATGTTGCGATGTCATCAACGAAAGGCCTCCGCCCGGGCTTGCTGTTTTATTCTGGACGTTGCCAGGAGGTCGCTTGTGAGCGCCGTGTCATGTCATGTGACCCTCGCAGGACGTGGACGCGCTGACAGGCCGAGTGGACGCCGCCCACGCCGACACCAAGGGGGCGGTGCAGCGCATCAACAGCAACACCAACAAGCTGGACCTCGCCCTCGGTACTCTGAGAGGTAAACAGGAAGTCAGTCAAGCGCCGGCGTGAAGCCGCCCCCATCCGGTCCGTCTTCACCGTCCGCCCCATCTTGGCCGTTGTCAGGCTTTGACCAGCAGATCGTCAACAACCAACGGCAGGCGGACGCCGCCATCAAGCGACTTCCTGCCATCAACGCGACCATTCAACGGGCTGCCATGGACAATGCGGAGACGCGGGCCCTGATGGACGCCGTGTCTGCGGACTCCGACGGGGCCATGGCATCCATCAACCGGCTAGAGAGCCTGATTCCCGGTCTGGAGGTACCGTCGAGCGCAGGATTTACGCGGTCATGAAAGGTGAGCCCCCAAGCTTGGCACAAAGTGACGTGAAACCTTTTACTCAGGGAGCGATCGGGTCCACGCCGCCACTCGGAAGCGATGTCAGCAAATTTAACGACGCTGTCAAGGAGCTGCGGGTTCTGGCAGCCGACGTCGGCGCAGACGTCGGCGGCGAGCTCGATGACGCCCGGAACCTGGAAGCGGATGCCGCGCAGGTGAGAAGTTGACCGCGACCGGTCCAAAAGTGGCGACGGCAAAGTGACGTGTTTGACGCGCAGGCCGGTGACGCCGCCGCCGCCGCACTGACGAACGCCAAGGAGGCCAGAGACGCCGTAGGAAGAATGCTGCGAGACATCGCCGGCGGTTTGGCCGACATCAGTAAGAAATACGCTCAATCTCGTCCGTCGAACTTCCGATCCTTCTTTCTGTCTCTCGATATGTCCGCCATTCTTGTCTCGCAGACCAACCGGCCACGTTGGACCCACGCCGCCTTCAGGAACTGGAGGACTCGGTGGCGGAGGCCCGGCGAAATGTGGAGACGCGTCTGGAACCTCAGCTGAGGGACGCGGCCGAGCGCGAGGCGGCGCAGCGCCGCCTGCTGGCCGTCTTGGACGGGGACATCGGCGCCATCTTGTGGGATATCGCCAACCTGGAGGACATCTTGAATACGGTGCCCGGCGGATGCTTCAACAGCCCCCCCATCGAGAAGGCCTAACGCAGCGCACCCAGACGACGTTACATGGAGGACGCTCCTCCCCCTTTTCGCCGCCATACATATTAAAGCGCTCACACATGGACGTGTCGTCGCCTTCGGGCGCGTGCTCAAGTCGACCTTTTTTACACCGATTGATGATGTTATGGAACACATTTTGAGCTGATTTGCAGCAGCTGTTTTTGAACTTTTTGACTGATCTGTCAATTTCATCTTCTGTCGTTCACAATTTTCGCACCAAACATAGCGAAAGAGAGAAAAAGTTGACGCGATCGATTCAAACGCTACAGACAAAGTAAGGGCTTCTAATGCCAAAAGAATTATTTTTTTTTTTTTTTTACAGAGTTACCTTTTAGAAACCCGCCTTGAGCGACACTGACTCTTGAGCATGGCTGCAGTTGACAATCAGTAGCTCTTTTTTTTTTGTACACTCTGTGAATTGTCATCTTTTCTCACGATCCCGACACGTGTATATTCTCCTTTGGCGCGTGAGGTGGCTCAACTTGTCCGACTTGTGCGGGGTTGCCCTTTCGCTCCCTCATAATTGACGTGAGAAGTCGATATTCATCTCCTAACCTTAATCTTCCACTCAAAAGTTGTGCTGATCTTAATTCCAAGGCAATGCAACACAGCCATCCACAGGGGCGTGCTGGTGGTCATTTACCAGCCAACATTTCACACGCACGAGTTGCGTGAGAGCCTCTTCAACCATGACCCGTTGAAAACTGGCAAAGATAGTCATTTGCTTCCAGTTGATAAATTAAAACGGCAGCCAATGACTTAATGAGCTCAAGTGTTGACAATAGCTTAAGAACGTCAACAGGTTGTTTGGGAACTCAACAAATGGCTCATGTTTGGAATTTCTGCGGAGAAAAATGCTTTTGGAGATGAGTGCCTTCCGCCCGACAGCCAAGACACACACGCACGCGCATCAGCCACGTTTTTTCTTATTTTTCTATTTATAGAACAGGGTGCCAATACCACTTCTGGTGAAATGTGAGCCGATCGAGTGTCACGTGATCAATACGCTCGGCGTGCATTGAATAAAAGACTGCAAATCAATCAACGTTTGTTTTGTGTTGAATTTTATTAAATCGATCAAAGTCATGCCACAAGCACAAGCAGAGAGTGTTCACATGCTGCAAAGTCAACACCAACACTGACAGGCACGCACTTTCACTTTCAGCGATTTGGAGCCTTCACTTCATTTCATTTTTTTTTCCACACGTTGCAAAAAGGGGTCCTTATCAAAAGGCCCATGGGTTCTAAATTCCTCCATTGGAACTGGAATCATCTAACGGGGTCGTATTATGGCCAATGGAGCGGATCCAGTCCACTGGTTGCCTTGGCAACGAAAGCAGGCCTCATCGCCGACACTTTCCGTGTCGTCATCAAACGCACGAAACTAGTGGAAAAGAACGTTGGCTATACGTATATTGCTTGGCTCAGGGAAAAACAAATACATTTCGTGACAACAAGTGTATTTTTTGTTGTTGTTGTTTTTGTTGTTATAGTGTTTGAGTAGTTTCCTAAAAATATATCAACATGCCTAGATGTGCAAATCCAAGTGGAAATGAGTGAATTCTTTCTTGATTCCAAGTTGAAAGCGGTGGTTTTAAAAACACACGAAGAGCCCGCGGCTGTATGCGGACGGGAGCCGACCGTTGCCACGCCAACGATGGCAAACAAACAACGCAACAGGCAGACGAGGCAAAACTTAACTCTCAATGGAAATCGGGATGTTTCATGGTCTGTACATGGCCACACGTCACCTATTTGTTAGAGTTTCTGTCTCCACTCAGCACTAAATGAATATCGAGCCACTTTGAAACGTCCTAATGGATTATGTGAGCTTTTTAAAGTAGTTTTCACTGCGTTCTCAAGCAGCGCTGCAGCAAGAGTGCGCGCGCATTCCAATGACGTCACTTTTGTTTACGAACATGGAAAGGGGTCTCATGGTTGAATTGTATGTGGAGAGGGACGAGGGCAGATCCAACACTAAATCGAGCCAATTTTACGTTAGTAGGAAATGTGCTGTAAAAATAAATAAATAAATAAAAATAACAACCAAAGGGTTCAGTTGCTGTCAAAACAATTGTTGCATTGTTGGACAGAGCAGACCGAGGGAAAAAAAAGCACACTGTGAGGATCAACAGCAACATTATTTGAAGAGAAACCTCTTTCAGGGTTTCCGCTGACATCCAGCAGGAGAGCTGTTGCCACCGATCGCCTTAAGCTAGCGGCAAGCAGCTAGCGGTGGTTAACGTGCTAATTGATGAAAAAAAATGGACGTGGATACACACTGTACAGTTCCTAAGCAGCTGTGGTTCCATGCATCTGCTAACTGGATGAAAAACAGGAAGTGACGCACACACACATGTGCCATTTATCCTCAGTGGACGCCGCTATGTTACACATTTTAAGCAATTTCGTTCCACGTGTTTTTACACTAAACAGGCTAGATGTAGTTTTGAGTTGTGTTTGGTGCAGTACCATATTGTGCCACAGCAAGTGGGGCAGCACTGAGCTCTACTCAAAGACATGCGGCGTAATCAAGAGCAAGAAGAAGAGCAATGAAGGTCCTCCAGAGCAGAGAAACTATTATGCCAGTGCGTATGGTTAAAAGCTCCGTATGTATGTGTTGCTGCGCCGTTTGCGAACGTTTCAAACTGAAGGTGAAACATCAACAAAAATATTTCAGTTGCTTTTCACTGCACTGACATTGTGTCGTGATGCAGCACGGGAAACGTGTTAGTGTAGCGCGGCACCTATCCCGAGGCGTTGATGTAGAGTTGCGTGTTGAGGATGTAGTCGATGACGGGCTGACACAGGTAGTCCACAACATGGCCGTCGCCGTGCTGCAGCGCCAATCTGCGCACAACAACAACAAATCACGTCGTCCGCCTTCAAAATAAAAGCTGACTGCATTCAATTCAACTAAAGTCATCATTCTATCGTTACAAATCGCTACAGTCAATAACGTCCCACTTGTCACTTTGCACTCATTAACTTCAGCGTTGGGCGTTCCATCCCAGGGACGGAAGAGTTTGTCTGTCCGTCGTGGACAGACGGACGCCGGAGAATGTGACGATTTGTGGATTTCATGTGTCCCTTTATTCGCAGATCATTTAGGGCAGGGGTGTCAAACTCCAGTCCTCGAGGGCCGTTGTCCTGCATGTTTTCCATCTCTCCCAGCTGCAACCCACCTGATTCAAATGAGCAGGATACTTATCAGGCTTCTTCAGAGCTTGCTGATGAGCTGATCATTTGAATCAGGTGGGTTGCAGCCGGGAGAGATTGAAAGCATGCAGGAAAGCGGCCCTCCAGGACTGGATCTTGACACCCCTGATTTAGGGTCTTTTCCTTTGAAATTCTGCAGCAAGTGGAACCGGATAGAAGCAATACGTCGACGCAGCCGCCAGATTGGATGTGGCCATTGTATTAGGCAGAGCTGGGCAGTCACGCATGGACGCTTGTTGGGTTTTTATTTTGCCGCAGGGTCGAGGCCGCAACGGTAACGAGATGGCGGGGGACTGACCAACAAAAAAAGGTCGCATGCTCAGCTCTGCAATTAGAAATGAGGAAAATCGACATATAATATTCCGAAAACTGAGTTTGAATGACACAATGCAATGGAAAGCAATCATTCGCAAGGAATCCAGTGAGATTTTGTTTGCTGCCACCTCGCCAGGGAGGAAGCGAATCCGGCGTCTTCCTAATTTGGTTTGGTTGAAAATCTCCACCAATAAGCTGGTAGTGCCCGAAAAGCTTCTCCAATGAGCGTGACGCCGTTCTACAGCGCAAATGAAACATTGTTGGCAACAAGAGCAGTCGTAGGGCCCAAGTACGTCAGTCGCTCATCTTGAATCTCTTTTTCAAAAAAGATGACGGCCGCATTGCCAAACGATCTTGTGAAGATGGAAACGTCTCACCTGCTCTTGGTGGAGCTGACCTGCGCCATGGGATGCTTGCCGTCGTCCTTCACCACCACGATGTTGTCCTGAGAGCAGACGGCAAGTCAAACACGATGCGCCGAACCTGCTCGGAAGCGCGACAAGAAGCGGACCGCGCCGACCTCGAGTTTGCGCAGCACCGCCGACTGCTTCATGATCCGCTCCGTGTCGGCGCCGTCACGTGGAACCACCACCATGCCGAAGTCGCCCACAATCACCTCCATCTGCAAACACGCTCTGCGCTCACTTGATTTGCAAGCTCCGTTTCCGTGGCAACTTCCAAGCCGTCTGATGTGACCCGTTTGCACAAGTTGGCTCACTTTTGCATCATTTCTTTGGGGCGGGGTCAATTGTGACGTCTTTCAATCACTTGAGATTTTTCTCGTCATTTTGGACGCTAAATTAAAAGACAAGTCGACTCAAACTGGTTCCTGCCCAATAATTTGCGCTCTGCACCCCCGCAAGTCGAAACACGGCTTTCGAAAGACGGGTGAGTCGAGAATCAAGGTTGGGTGTGGCCCTCCCCGGGGGGCGTGGCCCTCCCAGGAGGAGCAGGCTTCAATGGATGGCGAGCGGGCGACATCCATTATCGGAGCCGCTTCTCCTCCTCCTCATAGCCATGTTTGGGCAGTAGGCGGGGCTAACACGCAACTGGTTGCCAGCCGATCGCAGGGCAAGCAAGGACGAACAACGATCACACTTAGCGACAATTAGGTCCGTCCAGTCAACATAGCATGCATGTTTTTGGAATGTGGGAGGTAACCAGAATACCCGGAGAAAAGCCACGCAGGCACGGGGACAACATGCAAATTCCACACAGAAAGGCCCGAGCCGGAATCAAACCCACGACTTCTGCACCGTGCCGCTAAAGTGAGAAACACTTTGAGAAATCC